>NC_136521.1:60680005-60707505 GCF_053919585.1 Euprymna scolopes | reverse complement strand
TGGTCGGGATTTGTAAAGTGGCGAAGTATGTGAGTAATTTGTGTATTTTTTAGTCGCGTGCAAGCGACTCTATAAGTCACTCCGTCGATCGGACTGTCCGTAAGATTTTTGTGCTTGGCCTTTTTGGTTAAGATAAAAGGTCTGTTGTTAATAGATGCTGTTCTTAGCTTTTTAAATTTTTCTTGGTCTTTAGGCCAAGATCAAGTGTATTATCTGTTCCGGCACTTACTGCAAGCAAAGACCATATGTGAGGGCACTCCCACATATAAGACCTTGGTCAATGTAGGGGCAATACTGCATACCAATTGTCACTATCCAGCTCCCATACTCCCCGGTGGAGTTAGTCCCCATTTCCCCTTTACTCCTCACATAAAAAATCGGCGTTGTGCCTAATTTGCTCGATGGGGGGAGCAAATAAATACCCTTTTCATGGCCTTTTGGCGAGATCAAACTGTAGTATCTGTCCGGCAGATACTACAAGCAAAAACTATATGTGCGGGCAACCCCACTTATAAGACCTCGGCCAATGCAGGGGCAACCCTTCATACCAATTATCACTATCCAACTGCTCTACTTCCCGGGGAGTTGGCCCCCATTTCCCCTTCACTCCTCACATTAAAAATCGGCCTTGTGCCTAATTTGCTAGATGGGGGAGAAAATAAATACCCTTTTGTTTGGTCTTTTGGCCAAGAAAAAAATGTAGTATCAATTTATTAAATCTCCGCACTAACATACTGTACTCACAATAACCCTTATCCCTGAGTGGCTTCCGGGCCTTGATAAGTGATGACCACTTTGTAAACAAACAAAAAAAAAAGCAATAGCATGGAGCTAATTATTGAAGTAGATTTTCTTCATTGTAATATGCAAATTATATTATTCATTGGATGTAGATTGCCTTCGAATAAATTGTATATATAAAATCATGCTTTAATACGAGTGTGTACAAAATTTAAAGTATAAAGTTTTATTTATTAAATAGCTACGTTTTGTGCATATTAATGGAATTGTTAAGAGGCGTACAGACAGGAATGCGACTTTATAATAATAGGTTTGTTTTGTGCAATTCGGTTAGAATAATGATATCTTAAGACAGCACGAATGGTCGTTATTTTCATCTAGTTGTGTATAAAGTAATATTTGCTGATACAACAATGAAATTAAATCTTAATTAAATAATTGCTTGATTCATAGAAATTATTAAGCAAGAAAATGGCGTCATTTATTTGACGATAGGTCATTTTTGTTTCTAAACTTTTTGGATGATTATGTATTAATCGTACTATTTGTGTTCTTCGAACTCCTGTTCTTTATCACAAGTGTAATTTTTATAACGTTTCGGCCGTTGTAACCTTCAATTATCTTCGGGATCCGCGGAATAGTGAATAAGGTAGTTGATACAAATTCAGTTGCAAAGTTGCAATCTTCTGGAGGTCGTAAGTTCAATCCTCAGTGCGAACAAAACTCAAAATACGATTACATATTACTCAGTCATGGCTTACGGAACAAGAGCATGTAAATCTCGTTTATTAAATAAAAGATTTCGTTCGAAATTCCGTGCAGATTTTCAAGTCTGCTAGAAATATTTCCGATAAAGATTCGTGAGTTCTACAAGATACACCTGAAGAAGGATGGAGTTTACATCGGCCGAAATATGAAAATGGCATTAAAGATGGGAACAGTAATTTGAAGAACACGAATAATACGGATACGTAGTTTGTATTGTTATGTAAAAAATGTGAGATAGTTTCGTGCTGCACTAAATGCCCTTATTTTTATTATAACCCCTGCAGTTTGCGTTGGTGTGTTCAATATCCTATTTACAGGTACGTAACCCATGGCAATCCTTAATATAATTTAATAAACGGTAGAATAATGCGGACTACAAAGGTATTATAAAGGTGTGTTTAATGAAAAAAAAACAGATGGAGCTAATGGAACTCGATGAAAAGGGATATTATATGAAAAAGCTATTAGAATAAAAGGCGCGTAAAAAAAACATGTCTCTGGGCCAAATCCGGTATCATCTATAGGGAGGCTATGAGGTTTAAGAAATTCCGAACTAGGCTCTGATAATATCTCCGGGATACGAAAATCGAAGACAGTTTGTCGATTCTTTCAGTGAATCCCACAACGAAGACGCCAACCTGCACGCGCTAAGGAGACAGAAGAAAAAAAAAAAAAAAAAACTAGCAGCGTCCGTATAACGGTGGAGATCTGCTTCCTGCGAAATTTGTTTATTCATTTTAAATAGATAGACGGTGAGAGTGCTTCTGAGATTATATAGAAGATCGAAATGCGTGGTCGCCAATGAAAGAAAAGCAAAGACTTACAAACAGAAGATAAGTCATGAAAAGATAGATTGGTATCATTGACGTATTGATTTGCTGAAAATCTGACCTCAGTTGGGAAGGCAAGAAGTCTGGCGTCGCCATTTTGTTTTCTTATCTGGAGCGCGTAGTGTCACTAGTGGAACCTAATTTTAATTTAATACATGAATTATCGCTAACCCGACCTGCATTTCCAATCCGTCTACATTTCATACCGAAAAGAAAATTTGATAAAGTATCCAAAATTTTAATCAGCATTTGTAATTAACTTGTAAAACAAACTAGCTTTGCTGGATCGTTATCGATTCACATTTCTAGCTCGCTACTCGAACATTAATCTAATATATAAGAAACTATATGTCTGTCTGTCTATCTCCATATGTTAAAACTCTATCTCCTCCGAAACTAAAAATCGCAGAACTACGCTAGGGCCTTCAAATGATTGAAGTTTTTTACCATTTTTTATGAGTCTTTACCCGGTGAAAATAGTTTTAAGGGGTCAAAACCGAGTCAAAATTCAAAAAATCGTTTATCATGTTATCGGTTCATCTTAGTATATTCTTATCTTTTTTAATTTTTAATCAGTTCATATGCGTGTCAAATTGGTCCAGAGGCAAAGTAACCAGTTGAATACTGCAGTTTCTGTTTCGATTCTGTCTGATGGCACCCAAATACTTAGTTTAATGGTCTTGAAATCATGACTATAATCACTGGATACGGTGACAATAGGATACGTTTTTTTCAGGTTACGATGTAGAATACAGTGTATTTCCCGCCGATGGTAACGTTATTTGGCTCTCCTTACGGTGTTATTTATAATGTTATTTGATTATATACATTAGTAGTATATACTGTACTGTATTTTGTGACTAATTTTTAATGCCGCATCACGGGGTTCTACTGTATACGATATCTGGACAAACTAAAATATTATATTTTAGCGTATTTTACGCCCGGGTTAAGCCGTTGGCCCCGCTAGTGTATTATTTGAAAGAAAACTCTGTCCCCATATTTTCAAACTCTATCTCCCCCGAAATTAAAAGTTGCAGAGCGACGCTAGGGGACTCAAATGATTGGATTTTTTACGGACTCTTATTTATGGGCCTTTAATCGGTAAAAATAGTTTAAAGGGGTCAAAAATGGGTCCAAATTAAAAAAAAAAAAATATTATAAATTTTGTACATTCATCTAAGATTTTTTTAATCAGTTCGTACGCGTGTCACGTGATTAGAGTTGTTACGTCACCAGCTTTGAATGCTACAGTTTTTATTTCGGATTCGATTTTAGCTGGTGGAACCCAAATATATTTTTACTTTTTAAAATCACGATTCAGTTATAATATATACGAAATATTGACCAATTAAAATATCATATTCGAGCGTATCTTGCGCCCGAGCAAAACCGGGTGCCCTTTCGCTGCAAGTCTAATATATAAACGGTACTATGTCTGTCTGTCTGTCTTTCTCGATATTTTCACACCTCTATCTCTTCCGAAACCAAAAGCCCAGTGCCGAGCAAGGGGCCTCAAATGATTGAACTTTTAACGGATCGTTTTTTCATGAGTCTTTAGCCGAGTAAAATAGTTTTTAAAGCGGTCAAACTGAGTCATCATTAAAGAAAATGTTCTACATTTTCTACATTCATCTTAATTTATTTTTAATTTTTTAATTTTTAATTCGTCCATATGAGTGTCACGTTGCTACTTTGGCAACGAGGCCAGCTTTGAATGCTATAGTTTTACTTTCGCTCTCGATTCTTGCTAATGACACCCAAATACATTTTTGTACTTTTGAAATCGCGGCTCTAAAATAATACGAGACTACCCGTTACCCGTTGGGTCAGTCTATGATATTATAAGTTATGGAATAGTGAGTATATAGAATTAATGTATAAAAGTCCGATTATTCCGATTATTGAACACTAATCTACCAGATTATAAAAAGATTGAACAAGTATTTAAAAATTTAGAAGGGGGCTCAGTTTCACATACAAGGTTCTAGTAAATCGATCCCGCTATTTTCAGAACCGATTTGACGTTGGGACCTTCAGCCCTTGTCGTTATGTTATGTCATCGTTGTTTGTTCTTAATTAGTAAATCTCGCCTATATAGTCTGCATGTATCAAATCTTTGCACGAAAATGGAGCACAGCGGATTTCAAACATACTTTACAATCATCTATCTTTGTTCCTCTTAGAATAACTGCCTAATATCACCCAAAAGCAGTACAGTCTCACAATCCATCAAACAAGTGTGTCAGTTGTGCTCAGATCGAAAGAAAGCTTGAATGTTGAGTGAATGAATATACTCCTTGCTTGTTCTTGATGCGTTTGGATATGTAGGGTGGCCCAAAATTAGGTTTACAGTTATTTAATATTTGAAATTCTCTAGGTTATTTGAAAAACTTCAAATAGTTTAAATATTTATTTGAAATTCGACACCAGAACAGCAGGAAATTCATTAAACCTGTTAACATAAAAACAATTTAATCTCTCAGATGCTCAAAATGGCATCCTTCAACATTGCAACATTCTTCAAATCTCTCCAGGACACGCTGACACACAGTGCGACACAAATTCCGATCTTCATCTATTTCTGTGAATGCGACATGAATGCAATCTTTCAAATCATTTATTGTTTTGGGTCTCTTTTCATAAACTTTGTTTTTAACAACACTCCCAAAAAAGAAATCCATTGGGGTTAGGTCAGGTGAATATGGTGGCCATTCGATGCTGCCCTTTCTTCCGAACCAACGCTGTGGAAAAACTTGGTTATGGTAGTCTCTTAATCTAGACGCATAATGTTGTGGTGCTCAACCCTGCTGAACGAAATGTTCATCAAAGTCAGGTTTAGTTCTGAGTCGTGGTGCTACTACTTCACGAAGCATGTTCAGATACTGTAAACCTACTTTTAGGCCACCCTGCACACACACACACACACACACAAACACACACACACCGACACATATATATACATATATATATACATGTATATATACATATATATACACATATATATATACACACACAAATATATATATATATATATGTGTGTGTGTATTGATTTAAGCAAAATGGGCGGGAAAAACTAAGGGGACCCTTTCATCAATAGACTCCTCAGGAGTTTAACGTTGTTTCAGGATTTTGCATCGGGTTGACTCTCAAAATCATTTGCGGATTTTGGAGTCAGTCTCTATTCTCATACGCAGACCGTCTCTCTGTCGACAGAAGAAGTTCGTATAAATGTTTTTTCCTGCTTATATTTTTGCAAACCCATCAACTACAAATTGATGGAAGAGATTTTGACTTCTGAAAAAATGATTAAATGAATTATCTCTGATCATAAAATGGTACGCATGAAAATACATACATTAAACATGTTTTGTGGTATTCAAAACTGTTGAATCCCCAAATGGTATTCCTTTTCACCATATGAAATTCTAGAGGATATTAAAGACATAAGATCCGTGAGTTTCACATACACGTTTCAGTATCGCTTGAATGAAGTAATATGTCTCTATTAGCAAAACGTAATCAGCCATAAAACGTACCACTTCGTTACATGTTGGTAAATTAAATCGCCTAAAATGCTCATTGATATTTTTTTTTTTTATCTGCATAAGAAGCTACTCGAAAGTCTGTTTGTGAACTTTAACGTAAAATGAGGTGTTTATAATAATATCATAATTCTAACGGGAGTGATTCTATAAAAGATATCTGTAATAGCAAACACCAAGATATGCACACATCTATAAAAAATGATTTCGAGTCAAGTAAGATATCATGATAGGACTATAACCCAACAATTTTTTGTTTTGTATTTCCAAATTATTTTTATATAAAAAATAAATTTTAATTCAATCAATCAAACTATGAAAATATTATCGGAATATAAAGAAGTTCAATTAGTTTGCGTTTGAAATTTGCCAGAAATCATTTTACAAATATTTGTAAATAAAATGTGTTTGCGAATAAATAATTTTAAGTGTAATATTTATCGTGGTGGGAAAATTAATTTCATTTTCAAATGAATAATTAAACATTCACTATCTGCCCTCCCAAAGTTAGTCATAGGACAAATACTTTCCAACTGCAGTAATGCTTGCCTATCAAAATCTCCATTTATACCTCATAAAATCGTCCTTTTGTTTTAGTTTTGCCGACTCTATTTACCTTAATATTGAAATGTTTTATTTATTAAATATTATTATTTTAATCCCCATTAAAAATATAAATACTCTTTAAGTAAAATAAGCTGTTTTGAAATATTATCGAAACCTATAAGTCTTGACCAATATTTAAAGAAATTATGATGAAAACTGAAAGAGTTATTCAAACTTTAATATTTAATGAAAAAAGATCGGTTACTTCTATCAATATAAAAGCCAAGTACGTCCAATGATGGAATACTGTTGCCATATATGGGCAGTAGCTGCTAAAAACAGCCTATCCTGCCTTGACAGAGTACTAAATAGACTTCGTCCCTTAGTGGGGGATGCCCTTTTCTCTACCCTGCAACCTCTCTCCCACAGAAGAGACGTTGCGAGCCTATCCTTGTTTTATCGTTATTTCCATGGCATTTGCTCGTCTGAACTCCAATCTCTGGTCCCCTCCTCGCCAATCTTTCACGAAAAACACCCGTCTAGCTGAATCCACTGTGAAAAATTTCCCCCACTCTATATCTATGCCTAAATCAAAACGCAAATTCCATGAACAAAGCGTCTATCTTAGAACTACACGCCTGTGGAACTCTGTTCCGTCTGCCTGCTTCCCACTTGATTACAACTTGGATGTCTTCAAGTCCAATGTTAACAAATTCCTAATGAACCGCCCCCTTAAGTAAACACTTCATCAAATCTCCACACTAACGTACTGTACTTGCAATGACCCTTATCCCTGAGTGGCTTCCGGGCCTTGATAAGTGGTGATCACTGTGTAAAAACAAAAAAAAAAAACTTAAAGTATCAAATACACACAGAAAGAAAATAATGTCAAATAATATTAAAAATATTTAACTCATTCCATCTTTTATCATAAATTATTTAAATATGGGCGAACTGCTATTTCAGTCACCGATATTGGATGCGAAATTACTCACAAACAACTTACGTTCCTTAAACAATATTTTAGTAAAAAAAAAACCCCAAAAAACTATTCCATGAAAGCTAGGTGAACTCCTAATTATATTATACCACACCTGTTCAAACTGAAACACGCGTATCACACTATTCTTATGTGGATATGTGGATATATATTAAAAACAAACACTCTTTATACTTTGTGACATATTTCCATTCTATGAACATCAAGCGTGAACGGTAGCCCAATAATATTATTGCACCATCTGTCTTCAAGCAAAAACATACTTATAAAAGTATCGTTATGCGGATACATATTAAAGTTTTTTTTTTGAGTTTGTGGACATTTTCCATTCTGTGGAGCTCAGGGAAGAGCGCAGCCCCCCCCCTCCCCAAATTTTATTATATTATCCCTGTTCACACTGAAACATACTTAAGACATTATTGTTATACGCATCTATATCAAAAAACCCTTGTAATTAAAAAAAATATTTTTTTGTTTCCATTTTTGGGGAAAAGGGTGCGTACGCAGACCTCAACAGTTTTAATGAACCACGTCTGTTCAAACTGTACCATAGACATTTTGCTCCTTGGTACCTATTCTCTCATTGTATGTGATTAGTTTTGTATAATAGTAAACAATATAATAGTCTGTTCGTGTAACGTCACACACACAGACGTTCAACTTTATATATATATATATATATATATATATATGTGTGTGTGTGTGTGTGTATGTATATTAATATGATAGTGTGTGTGTGTGTATGTATATTAATATGATAGCGTGTGTGTTATTTTATGTGACACGCTTACATCCGGGTCCTTTAATTGGTTTGTACTTCCATTTCCTGTCATAAGAAAATTTACAAAGAATTAGTCATGAGTTTGGATTTCGATTTTGGTATCGATTATAGCTGATAGCACTTAAATCATCTATTTGTTATCAATAATTTTATCAAGAATTCTTCAAAAGATTTTGTTCCGGTTTCGATTATAACTGATTGCAATCCAATCTATTTTTTTTATATATAAATAATTTTATCAGGAATTCTTCATAAGTTTTGGATTCGGTTTCGATTTTGGCTGAAGGAACTTAAGTGATATATATATATATATATATATATATATATATATATATATATAGGATAAGTCATAGGAAACGGAAATTTCCAGAACGTTCCCTGCTCTCCGTGAGTAACGGATAGTAAGTGAGGAAGGAAAACTTTAAAGGTAGTGTTAAAATATTCGTTGAATTTTGTGTTCCTTGATTCATCTTATATATATATATATATATATATATATATATATATATATATATATATATATATATATATATATATATTACTTGTTTATTGTTATATAAACATGGTTACATCCTGCTGCTACAAATAGCCACTTGTTTCAATCAAACAACAGATATCATCAGGCAGCGACTTGACTATTCAAAAGTTCAATGAATAATTATTCATTGAACTTTTGAATAGTCAAGTCGCTGCCTGATGATATCTGTTGTTTGATTGAAACAAGTGGCTATTTGTAGCAGCAGGATGTAACCATGTTTATATAACAATAAACAAGTATTATCAGCTCTTTTTATTGAGCACTATCTAACAACCTCGTTGAATTCATTAGTTCATTATTTTGAATAAAAAAACCCGAGTATATATATATATATATATATATATATATATATATATATATATCGTAATTTATAAAATATATATGGCGATTAAGCTACACTGAATATTCCGCGTTTCATCCACTCTAGGACTCTTCAGGCTTATGCGCGAAAAACGATAAACAACCATAGAATTCGCGCATAAGCCTGAATAGTCCTAAAATGGATGAAACGCGGAATATTCAGTGTAGCTTAATCGCCATATATATTTTATAAATTACTAACTTACTCTACGTACATATTGAGCTCTTTTGGAGTAAATACTTAAAATTTACGTATAAATCTATACTTTCGTATATTAATTTTATGTGAGTAAATTAAGTAATTATATATATATATATATATATATGTGTGTGTGTGTGTGTGTGTGTGTATGTGTGTATGTATAAAACAAAGTTTATGTTTTCGTATTGGTCTTTATATAGCACTATTAACATGATATTTTCGATGTGAATCTCCTATCGCTTATTAATATTCAGTCGGTAGTTTTTTGTTTGATTTCATTAATCTTACAAATATTGCTTTTTTTCTTGTTTCCTAGAAACGATAAAGAATTCTCATCACGCCATTCCCGGTGAAATAGTCATTTAATATTTCCTAATACAAATATTTAATTTGTTTTACATAATTATTGTTTTGTCACGTAATTGGCGGCGACAATCTTTCTTTTTGTCGCTCCAGTCTCCCACTTACCGCGCCTCTGCTACTTGTGTCGACCTTCTGACCGCTACTGCTTGCCGATTCCGTTCATCAGGGACAAACATGGCCCCTAGATACCAACGTTGATCTTTAACAAAGACATTACCATATTTAGTAGCTTAATAGAAACCTGTCATCATTTACTTCATATTATTTATACGTCCCACTTTCAACAAACGGGGTGGAATAGTAAATAATTAGTTAACAAAAAAAAAAGAACGAAAGAACTACGTAGACGGGAGTTGCACCAATAAAACGATCGATCTCTTCTGCTCCAGGATTATTTTTTAAATTGTCACCAGCAATCTCAATGCCCTTTTGTCAGGGGTCAACGATTCATATCTGCTTCTGACTCACGCCCACGGTTGATGAGGATTTTTAGAGTCTAATACCGCCAATATCTACAATAGGGAGATTAAACCCTTACCTTAAACCTGAATGCACATATAGAAACATAGGTGTGTTTGAAAGCTTGTCAATACAGGAATTATATAGATGGCGTAAAGAGATAAATAATAAATAAATTATGATAAATAATATATTAGTTTTCATAATTTTTCAATTATTTACCTGGTTATGGATGGGATATAACTGACTGTAGTGGTATATTCTGATACAATCTGCTGTCGAGAATATACCATCTATAAACAGGGAAATAAACGAATACTTATGAAAACTATATATTTATATGTTTACGACTGAATAATTCCTGCATTGACAAGCCTTCAAACACACGTTTTAATAGGAAACAGTATTTTGGAATGCCTCTATATTGCACATTTTGTACTAAGTTTAATTATTTCATATGTTTTATGCTAATAAATATTATATAGGTAGTCGTATAAACTAGTTTATACCTATGCCTTGCGTTTTGCTGGTGCAGTACGTGGATCTGTTAATTGTCATCGTCATCTGCATTCCGAAAAAAAAAAAAAACAGTAGCGAAGTGATTAACAACACAGACTTGCAACTTGGGTGTTCCTAGCATGAATTCAGCTCCTTCCATAGAATTCATATTTACTAAGGATTTTGGCAAGCTTTTGTGATGCCTCTCCTAAGCACGCGCTGTTTTTCTAGAAAGAATTCTGGCCAGAAAAGCCTTTGGTCTTCATACATAAAGTAAATTTCACAGTGTATAAGGATTATCTGATACCGTAGATATTCATAATCCTATTCTATTTCCAAAGAAAAGGAGACATACCATATGAAAAATATTTGGAATCAAGTCTCCCCTTGCTGTTAATGTAAATTATTTGAAACTATAGTAGCAAGTTTAGTCTCCATTACATACTATCCAGAGGTTATGATATATATATATATATATATATATATATATATATATATATATATATATATATATATATATATATTATGTATATTTAGGCAGCATTTTCTCATTTAGACAAATATTATTGAATAGCACGGAATTATTCTGTTTTATTCTGACTCTAGCTTCATATCACAACAGGGACATGGCTGCCAACATTCCGAATTTCGAAGAATTATGGTAGAAAATACAAGAGTATTGCAGAGTGAGATAAATGTAAATAGGCTAAGAATACTCGAAGCATTGTACATTAAAACAAAGAAGCCTCAAATAAATACTATTAATTATGAGTGCAGCCGTACCATTTTGAAATGTTTGGGATAAATATTTAATAATATATATATATATATATATATATATATATATATATATATATGTGTGTGTGTGTGTGTGTGTTTGTGTGTGTTTTTATATATAAATGTGTTTAATATATGTAAAAAAAAGAAAAAAGTCAGCCCACTTAACTTGTGACAAATTACCACGTGACTAGGAAAAATATATAAGTAAATTAAAAAACAATCCCTAAATTTATTACTACAATATGCCTGAGGATGACAGAAGTACTTCTGTCGAACGAACCCCCGATTATGGATCCGACATATACAATTTCGTAAAAAACACAAAAAAGACTATTCGGAGATTGGAGAAAAAAGGAAAATTGTAAAACAGAATAATTCCGTGCTATTCAATAATATATATATATATATATATATATATATATATATATATATAATTATTTTTTTACTATAATAATTAAATACCTACAGACACTAGTGTTTCATCCTTTCGGGAATCTTCAGTGTAGGGTTCCACGATTAATACCAGCCGAACGATTTGAACCCCGCATCACGAGACGTCTCTGGCTCGGTTTAGCGAAGACCTAATCCATTCGGCTACCATTAACCGCGTGAAATAACGTCGAATTTAAACATTTTAATTTCAAATGTTCATTTACGTCAGTCAGAGAGTGATCTAATCGTATACGATGATCTATGCATAAGAGCTAAGTTGACCGACTTTTAATTCAACTGAAATTGCTCAACGATAAGAAACGAATTTCTTAAAGGGGCCGTCATAATTATTTTTTTAATATAATAATTAAATACCTACAGATGCTAGTGTTTCATCCTTTCGGGAATCTTCAGTGCAGGGTGTCACGATTAATACTAGTCGAAAGATCCGAACTCCGCATCATGAAACATCTCTGGCTCGGTTTAGAGAAGACCTAATCCATTCGGCTACCATTAACCGCGTTAATCTATTATATCTATAAAAGTGAACCTGTCTGTCTGTCTGTCTGTGTGTGTGTCTGTCTGTGTACATTTCCCTACGCAATAACTCTGTCAATTTTTAGTCTATAGACTCGAAATTTGAAATACCGGGTACTGAGATTTGGGAAAATCGATGTGACGGGTGTCAGCCAGAAATTTGGCTGTTAAGGGTTCAAATTTCAACGATTTGACCTTTAAGAACTGTACCAAACTACTCCGACAATTTTGGGTCTAGACACTTGAAATTTTAGATTTAGGTTCCTTGAACCTAGATCTAACTTAATAAAGTGATTTGAGCCCGAAACTATAAATTTTAAGGGGTCATAATAGGGGTAAAATTTTTAAAAAATTAACCATTTTTTTTTTGTTTTTTTTTGCTTTTTTCGCACAGCATACAGCTCCAAACACCCGAGCAACGCCGGGCACCCCTGCTATTATATATATATATATATATATATATATATATATATATATATATATATATATGCAAAATAAAGTTTCTCTACTACAACTGTGCAAAGTACCTAAAGGGGGTCGCGAATCAAATACGTAAATAACGTTGGCTTAAATGCGGTTATCCTCGATTAGATTAATTTCACAGCACGTCCCATGTCCGTCGACATTATCACTGCTATGCCATGTCGGCAATTCTGGAGAATTGGGCTTCGTCTATCCTTTTTAATTAAAAAATCTTCCGTCTTACAATTATTACGTTTTTTTTTCCTTTATTGTATTTCATGTAGAACGTCTCCCCGTTCTTTCTTAACAGTGTTTTGTTCGTGTCAGTCATTCTCAAGGATAGTTCAGCATCACTTGAGTGACGTATTTCTTTTTATCTCCGTTTCCACACTCACTCTCTTTTTCTTTCTCTCTATCACTCTCTCTCTCTTTATCTCTCTATCTCTTTCTCTGTTCTCCCACTGTTTGTATTTTTTCCTCAATCAGATTATTTCTCTCTCTTTCTTTTTCGGCTCACCGAATCTAATTTTTAAAAAAAAGTAAAAATAAAAAAATAAAGCAGCACCTGATGGTCTCTTTGTTTAAATTAACAGGGTAAAACTTCCGTAATAATATCTGCAGCTGTCTTAAGCCAATTTAATTCATTTTTATTTTTTCTAGCGGGGGTGCCAGGCGTTGCCTCGATCATCATAAGCGTAAAAGAAAAAAGTTTTTGGAGGGAGCGAGGCTCGAACTCGAATTCCTTAGACGAAGGCGGGGAAAAAGTGTTATAACTCACCTCGACGCTAACAAGGCTGTGGAATGAGAGTGGATGAAATTAAATGATTAAAAAGGCATGTGGCAGGTGCGTAAATTTAATAAGGTAAAACATCACGCCATGGAGTAAATGAGCTCCTGCACTTAAAATTTGCTTCGGGGCAGGTTTTTTTTTTTTAGAAAACCAGTCCCCCTCCAATGTGTCCAAATGAATAGCAAGTGTCTGATATGACGGTTTTCACCGCGTTCATCACAGGTGATTTGCTCTCTGAACGTCCCCGGCGGGAAGGCGGAGGAATTGCCTCGCTCCAATAGTTTAAAAAGCCCAGCAAACACGCGACACAACGGAATTGCACGAATTTTATAAAAGTCGATCAAAGTATAGCACGTCATATAGACACGACATGCCCTGGGAAATCGTTGATAGTATTATCTAGGGGGTATACAAAAAGTTCTAAAACATAGTAACCCCCGAAGAATCCCGACGAAAAAAGCCTTTGCTGGGCATACAAAAATTCACGCGCCGCTTTTGCCTCATATATATATATATATATATATATATATATATATATATATATATATATACATATATATTTAAAAGAGTGTAGCCATCAACAATTGTGGGTTTTTTTTAAAGGTTTCCATCATATTTTTATTTTAAAATATTTTTATAACGCGTTTCGAGCTTAGGGTGTGCTCTTTTCAGATATTTTCGTAAAAAGTTTTTCTTTAAAATGGGAGTTTGTAGATATGCCTCCGCTGATATTAAATATGTTTTTCAGACTGATGCTATGCGTGTGTTCAGTGTTCAGACATTCTGTCTCCAACTGTAAGTGTTCACAGTGTCGGTCAAAGTTAGTTTCAAAGAGTGTTTTTTAGTCCATATGGTGAAGGTTTTAATGGCTTTTTTAGGGTTCTTTTTAAAGACTTTCTTTCCCCATGTATAGCATACACTCGCACACAATCACATACGCATACATATACATTCATGTACATGTACACCTGCACACGCACACGTACGCAGGCACACACACATACACACACGTACATACATAGAAATATATGTAGGAGCATACATATATACACATATACACATACATACCCACCTACACACTCACACACGTACTCGCATATATCCACCGCTAACAATTATTTTTATTTTTTTATTTTTTCATTTTATATATATATATATATATATATATATATATATATATACTTTTTTTTACATATATATATATATATATATATATATATATATATATATTATTTGTAATATTGGTCAATAGTAAAAATGAGATTTTTAGTCGTTAAAAAGTTTAAAGTCGTAAACTTACTAGGTATATTAAATAAGTTTCCAGACTTTATTATTTCAGGTTCAAACGAACAGCTACAGCAGTAATTGGAATACATCCTACTAAAGTCTTATTGTCAGAGTTGGTAAGTTTCCAAAATACACTCTAGACGTGAGGACAATTTAGAAGAACGATATGCCATAAAATTCTTTTTTAAACCTTCAAAATATCACCGAAAACGTATGGAATGCTGCAGACTGCTTTGGAACTAAATTGCGTGTACCATGAATGATTTGACTGGCATAAGAGCTCCAAGAAAGGCAGAGAGTCTGTAAAGGATGACGAAAGGTGGAGACGGAGTAAGGAAGTCAGACCATCAGAGTTGATAAACCAAATAAAGAATTCCAGGAATTTATTGTTGAAATGTCGTAGCATCTGGCTATAGTGATTTAATGAGCATAACATTATGATCTACGCATGCGAGTGGAGGTGAACGACTTTCTATCTCAACTTAAAAGTGCTCAGCAATAAGAACCGATATATATATATATATATATATATATATATACATATATATATATATATATATATATATGATGATTGGAATGTCTTGTCCGACGAGTGGCACTCCTTCAGTCACTGAAAGTCCATGAGCCCGAAGATAACATTTTGTTTTCTTTTAATCCTGCCATCGAATTCACACGCTCAAGCAGACATTACATTAAAGACGGTCCTTGGCATACATACATATATATGCATATACACACATACATACACATACCTACCCATAAACATACACACATGTACGCATCCATGCATACATACATACACAATACATATAACACATACATACAAACATGTACATGCACACATGCATACATATATACATACATATGCATACACATACACAAACATATACAAATACGTACACACTTATAAATACATATTCACATATATATATGCGTACACATGTATGCACATATACATACACATAAAGTTACCTACATATACCTACACATACATATATATGCATGTATACGCATACATATATATGCATAAATACATATACATACGCATGCATACACACAAATATATATATACGTATATACACACACATAAATATATACACAAAAAATAAATAAAAATATATACACACATATATATATACATACATATAAAAATAGGTATATATACACAGACATATACTAGTATATATATTAACATACATACATGATGATTGCAACGTCTTGTCAGACGTGTGCCACTCCCTCAGGCACTTAAAGTCCATGAGCCCAAAAATGACGCCTTTTTTTAATCCTGTTGGTGAATTCACACGCTCAACCAGGCATGATACTGAAGGTCATTGAGGTCCATTATTATATGCTTCCAGCATTTCAAAACTCCACACGTCACAGCTTTTCCATCGCCACAGGACCATTTTTATAGACAAATGCCTGAGGGAGTATCTATACACAGATGATGTTACAGAGTTTTAGCTTTGTACGACAGCTAAGTCTCTCTCTTGATTCAAAATGTTGAGATCAAGCAACAAGCAAGAGCAAGATAGCCAGCAACAAGTCAAACTGCAGACCATATTAATGCGGGTACTGGTCTCCCGCTTTATGTTTTTTTAAATCAGAGATTTCTTTCTCCTAGAAAGGTTGCCTTCACCACGGTTACGGGAACCCTTTCCACCCCAACACACAGATACATACACACAAACACACACGGTGCTAGTTGGCCGTTAACTCAATATTTCTCTTTGGGGAACTTCGAATCTTTTCTCCCGTTTTGTTTTCTCCCTCGCTGTGCCAATATTTTAATTGTTTTTAAACGTTAATGAACTTAATTTTAGTTGTTCCCGTACTTTTGGCACATTCAATAGTTCCCCATTAGAACTCTTTAAAGTTTCGACATAATATTATTTTTTACGTTATCGATTTTCTCCTGATGAGCTGATAGCCGAAAGAGCTCTTGAGAAACTTCCGCATATTTTATTTAAAACTATATATAAATTCTGTACCTCCAAACATTTATATATATATATATATATATATATATATATATATATATATATATATATATATATATATATATATATATATATATATATATATATAACTGTCCGTCTGCCTGTTATATGTCCGTTTGTGTACATTTCTCTACACAATAACTCTTTCAATTTTCAGTCTACACACTGGAAATTTGATATACACGGTAGTGAGATTTTGGAAAATCTTTGTAATTTGTTTTCCGCCAGAAATGTTGCTGTAAACGGGGGTCAAAGTTCAGCAATTTGACCTCTGAGTACTCTACCAAACGCCTCCGCCATTTTGGGGTATAAAAAAGTTAAATTGTAGATATAGTTTCCTTGGACATGGATCTAACTTCATAAATTGATTTGAGCGCAAAACAGTAAATGTTAAGCGGTTATAATAGTTGTCAGAGTTTTAAAAAAAAATTGACGTCTGCGGTCTCTACCAAATTCCTCAGACAATTTCTGGTCTAAACATTTGAAATTTTACATAAAGGGTATTCAGAAATGGGGCAAGCTTTTTCATCTTGTTGGGGCGAAAATTGGAGCTACAAATATATAAATCTATGTATGCTTCCATGTCTGCCTAAAACTTTCGACAGAGGCAACAAATTTTCACAAGATCATTTTCTTTTGAAGCAACATCCTTCTGACGACACATATAAAAAAATTAGCTAAAAACATTAATGTTTTCACTCTCAACTGGGCACTTTTCTACAGTGAGGGGTCGCTTTTTTCGCCGATATTTCCGAAAGTCTTTTCGATTGGCTAGCCTTAATTTAAACCCATCTCACTTCCGCTCTGACGGTGGTCGTAACAGCAAAGACGTCACGTTTTTTTGGCTTATCACATCTGTAAAATCCCTCTCAAAATACACGTTTACGTAATGTAATATATTCCCCTCTCTAAAATTCTAACTTATTTGTAGGCCAACCACTTGTCTTAATTATCGTCTCATTTTTATTTTCCAAGACTTGTTTCTTTCATTTTAATTCATCTACTTATTTATGGCCTGACTTCCTGACGATAAATACAATATATTATACAAACATTTAAAACAATTTATTACAATATTCGTTCAAACATATATAACTTTTTTTAAAAACATACAGTATTACATTTAACTATGGTCTACACAAAAACGTTCCAGTTCTAACTGTTTAAAAGAAAAAAAATCTGGAATAACAACAATAAAAACAGCAAAGTCTGTTAAAAAATTTGTCACTTTTTCCAAAAAACAAAACAAAAAAAAAACACCTGGAAAGCTGAACAGTCCAACTATAATCACCAAAATGCCTTTTATAATAAAAGTGTAGTTACACATGCGACTTTTACTCTTTTGTGTATAATTTTTGTTTTATTGACAGTTATAAATTAAACAATTACAATCTTGCAAAACAATGTTCAAACAATAATGATTGACGCCAATTTCCAATTTTACATAGGCATCACCACTTATCAAGGGCAAGATGCCACTCGAGGATACGGGTTAAAGAGTGTACAGTAGAAATTGGACAATATAGTAACCGTTAGTAATGGAGATTCAGTAAATGGGTTAATTTATATGGAACGCCTCATCAAAAACTTGTTTACATTAGACTTGAAGACAACTATATTGTAGTCAGCTGGAAAGCAGGAAAACGGAAGACAATTCCATAGGCGTGCAGTTCTAAGAAAGAAGCTTTGCTCATGGAATCTACGTTTAGGTAAAGGCACAGATAAAGAGTGGGGGAAATTCGTGATAGTGTTTTCTGCTAGACGGGTGTTTCTTGTGAAGGTTTGGCGAGGGGGGACCATAGAATAGTGCTCAGCCGAGCACTTGCCATGAAAATAACGATAAAGCAGGGACAAACTCGCAACATCTCTTCTGAGAGAAAGAGGTTGCAGGGAAGAGAAAAACATCCCCCACAAGCCTACGAACTCTATTTAGAACTCTATCAAGGCAGGATAAGTCCTTTCTAGCAGCTCCTGCCCAGAGGTGACAACAGTACTCCATCCTTGGACGTACCTGGCTCTTATATAGATAGAGAATTGCATCACCAGTGAGATATCTACGTGATCGATAGAAGGATCGCACCATTTTTCCAACGGCCTTACCAACGGATTTAATGTATGTGTTCCATTTAAGATAAGGAATAAAGGTGAAGCCCAGTGTGTCTGTATTTTTCAAAGCAATTTGAATCATTTCAATCAATGAAATACGCAAAGGTACTGTTATGAACGTACTTTTTTCGTCTTTCTGTATGATTGTTTTTATTGTTTTTATTGTTTGTTTTTATTTATATATACAACTGTCTTGCTTTTCTGTTGCGGTATATCATCTCTTTTCTAACTACATTTTTTCGTGTGTAAGTCTATGACCCTTTCTTATTTTTTTTTTCTTTTGACATTGTGTGCATGTGTGTGTGTTTCTCTTTCTTTCTTTTTTTTGATTATTGTTTTTATGTGTGAATTTCGTCTAGAGGACTCTTAGTTGTTTCCGTGGTATGACCGAGGTTCTATTTTATTCCGTACCCTTGAAGGGTGATTTGGCAACGAGCGCCAAATCAACGTATATATTGTGTAGCGGGAGACAAATTCATAACGACGATGAGGAGACATTTATACAGTTCTTATATTTCTTCTGGAGAATTCCTATTAACAGTTCTCATAACAGATAGATAATAATTGCATTTATATATATTTTACCTCACAACGAAGTTTCATATTATTAATACAGACCGGGTTATATATACAATTTCTTAACACAGAGGAGGGGAAATACATAATCATCAAAGGGCTACACAATGTTCATTATAAGATGATAAACACAATTACTTTTCGTTCGAGATGAAGGATGTGACACAAGACAACAGTTACAACATAATGATGCCTTCTTTATTCATCTGATCGACCGTCGATGACGTCAGGAATTCCGCTTTTATCTACATAGTTAATCTTCTAACCTTCGCCTCTAAGGGACTCTCCTCTGACTATGTCAACTCTTAGCTGATCAACTGACTCTCACCTCCTGACTGGCTGACTGACTAAAATCCGGACCCATAGTTTCCTATATGAAGAAATGTCCTTTGTCAATGACGTCAGAAGTGTCTTATGAAACGCGAATAATTTCACGTGGCTTTTCATATATTTGTCAACACAAAAATCCTCAATTCTAATCTAATCTATTTTAAACAATCTAATTTTATTTATTTATTTATATAATATCTCTTTATTTATATAATATTATTTATATTTTTAATTTGCCTTGGCCATTCTTTTAGATGGCAATTTTAATATTCCGATTTCGAAAAAAATGGACAATCACCTCTTTTTCCGATATTAACAATTTTAACTATTCTAACAGAATTTAACACTAAACTAAATTTCTAACATTTCATTACTTACCCTTCCCTGCAGCGTTCGATTCTAGGCTTATTCTTAACTAATTTTCACTCATCTAATATTCTTCTTTTTTACATGGAAAGGGGGCAGACCTTTTCTATATAACATATATATATATATATATATATATATATATATATGCATAGATATATATATGTATATACAGACTGCCCACAAAGTCTAGCTGCATAATCTACAGGGTACCCACAAAGTCTGGCTACATAATCTACAGGTGTCCACAAAATATGGCTGTATAATCTACAGGGTGTCCACAAAGTGTTGTTACATAAACTACCGGGTTCCCATAAAGGTTGGCTGCATTATATAGTCAGACTTTGTGGACACCCTGTATATATATATATATATATATATATATATATATATATATATATATATATATATATATATATATTGGTTGAAAGATTCCAACAAGAGAAATATGTATATTTAAATGAGAAAGGTCACCGAATATTTCTATGTATTTTTGTAACATAATTTTATTATTGCGTGTTTTGATTGTTCATTTAAAAAGTTATCATGTATAGATCATTGTAATAATGGTTTTAAGTCATTGAAATAGTATTTAAATGACTTAAAAACATTATTACAATATTATATGACTATGAAGAGTAATATATGTGCATATATATATATATATATATATATATATATATATATATAGTGAACACATATAATTAGTATATACATAAAATAAACATTCACACCATTAGGAACACATAAATGCACTCACACACACACACACACACACACACACACATATATATATATATATCTGATATGTGTGTGTATGCAAGTGTGTATGTAAGCATGTGTGTGTATGCGTGTATGTTAGTGAGGTAGATTAACTAATTTCTTAAACATTTCTACGTGATTTGGGTGTCGGTATTTTCCTTGGAATTCTTTTGATCTTCAAGGATCTCCAAGTTATTCTTCTTCTTCATTCTACCGTATTTCCTGCCAATTACCTGCGTTTATATAAAACAAATAACAAAAATGAAACACTTCCTTCCATCACATCCGATCATCGGATTCGTTTTCCCTTTCCGTGTGACAAAGTGTGTTTCAATTAACTTGCCAGTTCCTTGAATCACCAAATATCTCAAAACTATTTTATAAATGCTTCACGTACCTTTTTGTAATTCCTTTTAACTTTTAACCCCACCTTTATTTTGCCCTCCGTCTCTGTCTCTCTTTCTTTCTCATGTACACACACACACACACACACACACACACACACACACACACACACATATATATATATATATATATATATATATATATATATATACATATATATATATATATAAACTATGGTAAACTATGCTTTTGGTTAGACATTTATTTTTAAGTAGGCAATGTGTGGGATATCTACAGTTGCATTTACCTTGTTAGATTTTTTTTATTTTTCTACTATTTCTATTATTCTCATCATATATGTGCGTGTGTTTCTGTACTCGTGTATGTATGTGTGTGTGTGTTTGTGTATGTGGGTGTTTGTATACAAAGCCATTGATTCTCGGTTTGGGCACTCTTCATATTTACATCCTCTACTACTCCTAAATTGTATTGCAAAGTTCTTCGCAAAAACTTGAGCACCGTGTGAGTGGCGGTCAATGTTCCTCTAAAGCAATGTTATGTATCACTGTTAAAGGTGTTGATCCCATTGCCTGTTAAAACAAACTAACAACTATGGAGTCATTAGAGAACTACTGACACGACATGTGTTAGTTTGTTTCCGGGCTTAGGATTACTGAGAGGCTCGCGACAATTAAAATATGTGATACATCGGAACAGTTTTTAATTTTATATATATATATATATATATATATATATATATATATATATATATATACATGTATATGTTTGTATACATATATATATGTATGTGTATATATACACATTTACGTATATGTTTGTACGTGTATGCATATATAGACATTTATGTATAGGTACGTATATGTATATATACACATTTACGTATATGTGTGTATACATACACATATATATATATATGTATGTATATATTTATATATATTTATACGACATTTAAAAAGTGTGATACATCGGAACAGTTTCTCATTGGTTATATATATGTATATATATATATATATATATATATATATATATATATATATATATAGGGTGACCCAAAATAAATACGGGTCCCAATTCTAATTAGGCCCCGTTTCTTAGTGTTTTCCGAATGATATATATATATATAAATATATATATATATATATATATATATATATATATATATATATATATATATATATATATATATATAACTAGTTTATTATATTCAAAACATCACATCAAAGCACTAGGGTATTTGCCCTTTTTTCTCTGTTCTACAGTATATGTTCTAGATGGCCGCAATTTAGCTTTTTTTGGGGGGTCCCTTATATATATATATATATATATATATATATATATATATATATATATATATATATATATATAAGAATGTCTATTAACTTACACATATCAAGCAACCCGCGGCACAGATCCGACAGTGGAAAGAACCTACCTCATATCGAACAAGGGACGAGGTATCAAACCAGCTTTAACCCAAGCTATCTGATCTGTGCCGCGGGTTGCTTGATCTGTATTTTAATAGACTTTCTTCTGTATGTGGCTTGTTTGCTTAGTTGGTGGAGTTCTCGCCTAGCATGCAAGAGGTTCGGGTTTCAAGTCCTGAGCGCGGATGTGTCGAACTGATGAGCCCAAATGAGGATGAAACTCGAGTCTTGAACTTCTGGTTTCTTGGATTTCTTGGCGGAGAGTTTCGAATAAATGCGTTTTTTCTACCCAGAGGAAAGATATTAGCAAATGAATATTAGAGCGAAGTTGTGAGTTTGCTGGGATTGTCATGAATTGAAATTGCATAAAATAAAACTAGTTATAAATGCAATTTTTTGAGTTCATGAAATAAGAAGAAAAGAAATGAAAATGAAAAAAGTAAATTAAAACTTAAAGAGTAACGACTAGACGTAAGGTATGGAGTGGCTAGGCATTTCCACGAATTAATGCTCTCATAAGAAATAGCCGTATGTATAATGTGGACAAAAAGATACAAAATATGGGTAATCCAAGTCTGTAGGAAGATCCTGTTTGCAGGCAGTCGAGGAAAAAAGATTATTTGGAATGGTTGATTTGTTTTTTTACTCTAAACGATTGCTCAACTGGTATTACGAATGATTCTATGATAAGTTTAAAATCCTGTTGATGACGAAAAAAAATATGTAAAAAATTCAAAGAAAATTAAAAATATACTACAGAAGTAAGAAAAAAAGTGCCCTTTAACAAATTAAAATCATAAAACAATATGGAAGGATGGCGCATACGTTGCTGATCCTCATTACATCCTGGGCAACGTCGTATTTGCAAGGATCCTTTGCGATCTGGTAAGAGTACTTGGAAAAATGTAAAAGTGATATTCTCCACAAGGTTAAAGGTTCAATTCTCTGTGTGGCTGACCGAGAAATTCCCATGCGGTTTTCTTAGGACCTCTATCCAGTAAAAGCTAATTGAACAAGAACACGCTACCCACCACAAATTAATAAAGGGATCCGTTCGAAATTTTGTCAAAATTCACTAGTACGCGTGAAACATTTCCGAGTTCGACAAAATACATTTGAAAAAAGATCGGAGGTTACAATTACCGAAACATTGTTAAAGCTGAGAACAGTAGTCCCAATCTAAATAATATGGATGCCTGGAAGTGGTTCGGTCTTACCCTTTGGTATCTTTTCTACAACTTGGTGCCAATTTATTCCTCAATTCTTATAGCTGAACCAGACACTCCTTCTGCAAATTCTAGATTTTCACGGTTCTATGAACCCAAGTAATAAACAATTTCTCATTTGGCATCTATTTGTTTCGAAGAGAAATCTTTATGCAATCCACTACCGTACATGGATTTAGCCGTGCATGCCACAAAGTCGTAATTTATTGATAGTTGAATTCTTAGTATAACCCAAACTATTTTATGGAGAAATTTGCTGCCTCGAAATTCATCTGTGAATATTGGATTTTGAGAAGCTAATATATAGATTGATAGAGAGAT
Organism: Euprymna scolopes; assembly: GCF_053919585.1. Lineage (NCBI taxonomy): Eukaryota > Metazoa > Mollusca > Cephalopoda > Sepiida > Sepiolidae > Euprymna > Euprymna scolopes. The sequence continues at coordinate 60,683,106 of NC_136521.1, read as the reverse complement.
AAATAAATACATAGATCTTTTTCTCTTATGTGTTAATTCCCAGCAACGGGGGGGGGGTCTACAGAATAGATAGAGAGATTAATGGATAAGAATACGGCCATTCAAAATTAGCGTAAATAAACTGTATATATATATAGGCCTCAATTTATATATATATATATATATATATATATATATATATATATATATATATATATATATATATATATATATTCCGAGATAAGAAGATAGATGGAGCCTTTTAAAAAAGAATAGTCGATAAGCTGTATGAAATAGATAAAGATCCCGATCGAAAAGTAGCCAGCGATTTGATATCGTGCATAAAAGAAATCGATTCACAATCAATAAATTGTATCGAACTCTTGTAATCGATGGCCACTTTGTAGATGAATCGCATTCTTGTTATCCTCTCGAAATGATCTGAACACGAGATGCGATGTAAGTACCACACAAAAAATGGCGAATCACGGGCGAGGAGATAAGCTTTTAGTTCGGCTGCATTAGCTGATTTGCGATGTAGTTGTTCTCGCGGTTCTGAGTTTGAGTTTAATGCATTTGAGTATTTGGAGTTCCTAGTAATCGAGGATTAACACACGAGAAAGATTTTATATATATATATATATATATATATATATAATTTACTATCATAATTATTAAATACTTACAGACACTAGTGTTTCATCCTTTTGGGAATCTTCAGTGCAGGGGTTCACGATTAACATCAGTCGGTAGATTTGAACTCGTCGACAGACACACACACACATATGCATATATATATATATGTATATACAAATTAAATATATATTAAATATATTTATATATATACAAATTAAAATACCATATTTAAGCGTATTTTACGCTCGGAAAAGGTAAGTTCCCCCGTTACTAGTCACGATCATATATATATATATATATATATATATATATATATATATATATATATATATATATATATGATCGTGACTAGTAACGGGGAACTTACCTTCTCCGAGCGTAAAATACGCTTAAATATGGTATTTTAATTTGTCCAGATTTCGTATGTATAATTATAATATCGTTAAAAATACAATATACTTTTGTGCCATCAGCTACAATCGAAACCGAAACTGTATCAGTCGAAGCTGGTGACGTTTGCACTATACCAACGTGTCACATATATGGAACGATTAAAAATTAAACAATTTTTTTTTTCAATTTCGACCATTTTTGACCACGTGAAAACTATTTTAACCCGTTTAAAACCATGCAAGAAAAGCCCGTACAAAATACAATCATTTACGGTCTCTTGCGCCGCTCTGCGACTTTTACTTTCGGATTAGATAGAGTTTGAACATACAAATACAGACAGGCAGACATATAGCCTTTTAAATATTATATTAAATCCTTTTAGATTCGTTTAGAGAGAAGGGTCGAATACGAAAATAGTTGTCCCCAATATACAACAATTAGTGTATCTTTTTAAGTGGTGCCTAATATTGTTTTTATTCCGTACGAGAGAAATAATAAGGGAACTGCAAATTGCATTTTTATGATAGCTAAGCTTATGTATTATGACCTGAAATTTTTACATCCCTAATTCAGATATTGGCTTCGTGAGATTGTTGTCATAGATGTGCGTCAGAAGCAGAGATGCGTCGTCTAATTCCTGGTTAATGTCCATGGCAAATGATGGTTATTTTGTAAGAAAATAAATTCTGACCACAGATGCTTTTAATGGTACCACTCCCGTATACGGCATACTCACGTTGACACACCGGTTCCAATCAGATCACCGAAGTTAAGCAACGTTGAGCCCGGTCATTGCTAAAATGGGTGACCAATTTGGGAAGTCCAGGTGCTGTATGTAGGAGGCTGTCGACACCTCCCTGCAAAAAGTCGCAAAACCTTACGTCGTCATCTCCCCTAACGAGGATATACATGTGACTGGGAGACCGCTTGTGAATTTCATACTTCCATGAAATTTCCTCCTTCGAAAGAAGCCGGTTAAACCCTGAATAAGGTTGGTGCTTACTGCACACACTCCCGCGTTCGTAGTTCCTTAAGTGCTTGAGTTTTACAAATAGGAGGTTTTGCTTTTGAAACAACTCTTATATGAAAATATGGACGCCTATGCAAAGCCATCGTTTATCGCTAGTTCATTAAGAATGCTGTTGATTATGTAGAAAAAACAATTCTGCCAGCAAAAATGAAAACGATAATCAGGTAAAAGTAATATTATAAAAGTTATAAGTTCGTCAAGACTATTTAAAAGTTTTATTTCATTAACTGTTTATAGTTTTCTTTTATAGTTCACTAGCGGAGGATACCCGGCATTGCCCGGGTGTTTGGAGGTGTGTGTGGTTTTGGATAAATAAAAAGAAAAATCGTTGGTTGTTAAAAAAAAACAAAAAAACGAAACCTTGACGCGCAGTTAGAAATAGTAAAGTGTGAAAAAAAAACAGGTGCCCGTTTTTGACGAGTTATTGACGTGAACTTTGAGTGCGGGACAGTGTTTTATTTAACGCGAGTCCGTTTTTTTATATGAAAAAGCTTAATGCACATTCGGCGATGGTAGCGATAGCTATTCAGCAGTTAACATTTTCTGCGGGACAGTTTTTAATAGGTCATTATACCGGTTTGTTTGTTTTTAACTAACTTTGGAAAAAATAGCTCCCTGTTTATTAGGGGGAGTGTCTTGTCTCGAAATGAAAGCAACCGTCTAATATGACGAAGCCGACATCGACCAAACGTTACATAGCTTTCTAGAGACCACTGGCCGTGGACTAGTATTTCGAATCGAGTTTCGCTTTATTTTTTAATTACTTTTTTTTTTTTTTTTTTTTTTATATATATATATACCGAAAAACGAATGCAACACGTGCAGATCCGAAAATGTCGAATAATTAACGTTTCAAAATCGGGCAAAATAAATAGAGAGGCGACCACCGTTGGTAAATCGTAGATATTATCATTTAGATGTGATATAAAAAGTTGTAAAAATGAGCGACGACCTCGAGAATCCGCCGGAAATAAGCCTTTTGAAGAAAAACACAAAAAGCGAACACACATACACACATACATTTTCGCTTTTATATATATATAGATTACATCGTCATGAAAGA
>NC_136521.1:60637505-60675005 GCF_053919585.1 Euprymna scolopes | reverse complement strand
TATTCGTAGGATGTCGGGTCGAAGACGAGATGTTAACAATAAGTATACCATCAATTTAAACTTAGTCGGGTGTTACTGCCGTGAATATCAAACTTGTAAATTACCAAGAAATTAATGCTTGCTTTTTAGCCGCAATGTCGCCTACCCGTGCCTGTTTTACAAGACATTAAATTGAATGTGCTCCGTTGAATCGTGTAACAGAGCGTGGAAGCAAAAATGTAAAAGCCGAGTCATGTGCGAAGAAAAACTATAAAAAGTGCTTGTGCGTCGACGGATGATTACGTTCGAGAGCACGTTCGAAACGATTTTCGAGAGGACTAATATAAGAGAGTTTATTCAGGAAAGTACCCGATAATAAATGGCGTCGTTACAAGAAAATGAAAACGAGTTGTTACAAGGCCTGTGACAGGAGAATATTATTTTCATTGTGTTGACTCTCGAGTATATATCCGACACGGTTAGACGCAGTTAATCAATTGAGAACCACATCACTATCTAAAAACATATAAGAAATTAAATGATATATACTCGAGAGTCAACATAATAAAAAGAACATTATCTACTCATAACCTTAGTTATTACTGTTTTAATGTTCTCTGCTATATTGTGTTGGGTTGCGGCTGTCTACATGTTATCGCGTGTGTCAACGTGAACGACGTCACAGTAGCACTTGTGCAGGGGTGGGGGTGGTCTAATGCTGAACAATACATACTGATGACCTAAGTTCTCAATGCTCGAATCCAGTTCTTTCTACAAATATTACATTAACTTAGGATACTTGCAACCTTCACGTAGTCCCTCCCACTACGTATATTTTATTATAGAATCAACCATGTGTTGATTATTATATACTAAAAGGAATAATTGTATGCTGTATTAATTCGAAAAAAAAAATAAAACAAAAAAAAAATAATAATGATAATGTTGTTCATCAAATTCCGTCTGTGTTTGTTTACAATATCACGTCAGCTGATATTTAGGCTTGATGATGAATGCCGTGGAAAAGTCACTTCTGATTAATGTTAGTTTTAATATATGAAAACGAAGAAATGATTTGCTGTTATTTTTAATGGTTCCTAGTCTTTTATTGTAAACTGAACTAATTAACAAGAAAAAATAAAAATTGTTGGATACACTTGGACTTGAACAACGGATCATTCGATGTTTAGGCGAATGATTTATCCCTGAGTTGTATCTCCAGATGACAAAAAAAAGGTTTTTTAAGAAATGATTTGCTGAGATTTTATTATTCCCTTTTGACGGTGTAACTATAAATATTACCATGTAAACATTCATCTTTTTTATCTATAAGAAAAGAACGGCTATTTTAAAGATCGGAGTTTTTCGACTTGCAAAAATGGTTTGCTGAGATTTTATCATTTACCTTGGCCGGTATAACGTAAAAAAATCCCTTTATTTTTTTATTTTTTATCTATAATAGAGAAAGATCGTTTTTAAGATCGGATTTTTTTTTCCGTTAGCGGACGAATTTCTGTACAAAACATATCTAAGAACACTACCAGGTACATCAAATCACCTTTGTGTAAACTTGGCAAAAGATAGGCTCAATCGTTTCGGAACCTATGAGGAACGAACTCACATACTTCTTCTTGACTCATTCTCTCAATATTAGCGCAACCTTGACAGTCGATTTAATTTGTTTTTCTACGCACATCTTTTCCCTGCCTCCATTTGTGAATTATTTTGGTTTACTTTACACCATTTTCCAATTATGCGATTCCTTTGGATTTTACTTGTGGAAACTTAACCACTTTTTAGGATTTATAGTTTTGGATTTTACCGTTATTGGATATTTTACCCTTCACCAGACTATCCATTAACGTGAAATCACCTTTTTCTTCGCCATATTCCCTCTCCTTCAATATTTGTTACCAAGTAAGATCTATGACTTACTTGTAGTTTCATCAAATACTTTTGCAAGCAAAATCCGATCCTGCATTTTGCTAAATCCTACCCTCTGATGATAAGGAAAGTATTTATTTTAAACTCCGCGGATTAAGGACTACCCACTTATTCTGTAGTTCCTTTTTAAAATTAAATATGTTTTTAACTCATTTTCAAAGTGTTTTTAACCATGTTTTATATTAACTACTTGTTCTTATGTATACACACACACACACGCACACCCACCCACCCACACACACATATATATATATATGTTTGAAATTGGTATATTTAGGCATCATTTTCTCATTCAAGCAAAAATTATTAAATGCAACGAAGACATTTTGCTTTATGACTTTAAAAATAATTTCTGTTTTCCGCATAATCTTTTTGTATGTTGCTGTTACGAGCGCTTTCGACTCGTCCGCGAATCATTATCAGGTGTTGAAGTAAATGTTCGAAGGAGTGAAAATGAGAAGCTAAAAGTAATATATATATATATATATATATATATATATATATATATATATATATATATATATATATATATATATATATATATATATATATATATACGTGGGGGGTGCGTATGTGGGGGTGTAAGAAGAAAGAAAAAATGAATAAAGAATTGACTCTATAAGAAGAAAAAAGAAATGGGCATAAATAAAAATATACGGCTTGCTAATATGTGAAGAAAAACAGTGTGTCTTTTTTTGTTTTTGTTTTTGTTTCTTTTTAAATAGATGTTAGCTGCTAATAAGTCATGTAACTTTGCTTGTCTTCGGTAATAGCTATTAATCGGCTGTTTGTTTCGTTACAACCCAAAGAAAAAACTTTGTTGTAAAAAATTACAAATCGCAAAATTACCAATCGCTCCAGAAATGCTGGAACGCAGCTTCTGAAAATTATTGTTCTCTGTAATATTCGGCGGAGGGAGGCGGGGTAGTTTTACCGGCTTCACCATTAGCCGATTGATTTATTCGCGTCGGTAAGGGAATAAGCCGAGACGGAGTAAAAAGAAAATTACCGACTCTCCCATTTCAATTAAATATACGCTGACTGCGGTTTAACCTACATCCGCCATATTGTCACGCTAGCTGGTAAATAAATGGCCAACGAGCGCACAGGAAACGGAGCTATTAAATGGCGGGGAAAATAATAGAGTCTTTGATAAAAGAACAAAAAACACGGGAAATACTATCTTACTGGTGGGATCTAAGTCTAATAAAATAAATAAAACAAAGACAATCTACGAAAACAGATATTCAGACGTTCATCAAAATAAAATAACAAAACGCAAATTAAACGATTGATATATATATATATATATATATATATATATATATATATATATATATATATATATATATATATAAATGAAAAATGTGTGCGGTGTCTACGCCTGTCTTTGAAAGCGTGTGTGTTCTTTTTTTTCTTCTACAAAAGAGCCACCATTTTTACGGCCCGGAGGCCATTCGAGGATAAGGGTCTCCCTCACCCCGCCTCTCTCTCTCTCTCTCTCTCTCTCTCTCTATATATATATATATATATATATATATATATATATATATATATATAGATATATAGATATATATATATAGAGAGAGAGAGAAAGAGAGTGGGTGAGTGTGAGATATCTATAGATTAACATATCACTGAAACTCGCATGGTTATTAAAGAGTGCTCACTCCAGGACAGAGCTGGTATTTAGTCTGTTTATTATACAAACATTATTGGTTACATATATGCGGACATGTTTCAGTGGAGTCCCTATCAATTGATACGGGTGTCAGCATTGCATTGGTTTTTATAAGATATTTAATGCGACTACATTTCGGAAAGGTTGGGTGCATACATTTCCTCATGTGTGTGTGTGTGTGTGTGTGTGTGCGTATATATATATATATATATGTATATATATATATATAAGTTTAAAAAGGATAAGTGGAGTCATACGAATTTTGAGGAAGATCGATGGAGGGGGGGGGGGAGAAAAAAAAGACACGAAAAATAGTAAAAAGACTATTCGATTTAAAATGAAAAATAACCTCGACGTACATTTACACATAATTAAAAATGGAGGCGGAGGGTGTGTTGAAACCAAAAAATATATACATATAAAACTACACGGGCTGAATTAAATAAATGAATAACCCGTGATATATCGCCCATATTTCAGAACCCTGGACGGAATAAAAAAAAATTAACTTGCCTGCATATAAGGTCAGAAACAAGAAATAATGACGCAATGTGCGCATGTTTTTTTTTGTTTTTTTTTTTTTAGTAAATCAGAGCTCTTTAAACAGGTATAATTTATGCGACAGCTCCATGTAGTTTTATAATTTTTTTTTTGTTTCACCCCTCCATTCACGTCCATTTTCAATTATGTGTAAATTGTTTTATTTTTATCGCTATCGACGTAATCTCTGGATAAGTGTCGGACGAAAGGTACCTCGAGGTTCTTTTCTTTATTATTGTAGTCCAATAGTCTTTGCCCTATGTTTCGTGTCTATTTATTTTTCTTCCCCCCACCATCTATCTCCCTCCAAATCTTAATAATATACTTTTTTAAAGTTTAATACAATTTTGTACCACTAAAAACCTTTTTAAATATTTTATGAGTAGGTATTCAAAGTCTGTCATTGATAAATTCGAATTAAGGCTAAGATTTTATCGTTTCGAGCCAAAATAGAATTTCTCATGTCCTGTTTGGGGAATTACGTATTGTCAAAATTAAAGCTCGAAATATTAGTAACTTGGAACGTGCTTTCTTCAACGATGAATTTTGAGCGCATCCTTGTTTTAAGTGTTGCTAAATATCACCGTTTATGGTCGGTTGCGTGGTCAAACCTTACCTTTTTTGATAGATTGCGTTTTTCGAAATATTTATCAACTAGCGATAATTTCCATAGCAATATAGTTCGTTCTAACAACCAGAGATGGCTTGTTGCGCTTACTCGCGCCAAGCATGGTGCAGCGATTGAAGTTGATTGTCATATATTTAAACTCTCTTGTGCAATAAAAAAGTAGTATTAACTAGGGGTTTGGATGTGGGCATTACCCCCCCCCCCGCCTTAGGAATGATAGAGGATGTACTTTTGCCGGATTTTCAATGTCAAACTCACAGCTTAAACATCATGAACCACAGCCCAATGATGATTTTTTTTTATATATGAACGCAACGTTTGCAGAACTGGCGCCAATTCCCCTATCAATACTCGAGAGTCTACATGGACTAAGATACATTATCAAGCTGACAAGCGTCTGAAGACTAATATAGATATTTACATTACGAACCTGGATAAGTGTGTTGCTGTGGTCATTCTCCATACGAATGATTACATCAGGAAAATGTTGTGTATTCAATACGATGAATCCAAATTTAAGAGGCTTGGCAACATAGCAGCTCATAGCAATTCGAACACTGAAGTGAAACTACAGAAACGTTTCCGTCAATTACATAGGGAGAAATTTATAAAATAAGGATACTTGCCACAGGGTCCGACCCGTGGGTTCACAGCGACTTAGGATGAACGAGTTTCCAAAGATCCACTAGAATGGGGTCCCTTTAAGACATCATCTTTCCATGATTGGCTCGCCTCAATATGAATTGGCTAAATGGTTGTCTGAGATGCTTGAACCTGTACTAAAAAGTTTTCGGATAATTGTATTGTGGATTCCTTCCGTTTTGCTGCTACAATGCGGGAACTGGATTATAATTCACAAACAAACTTCCTATGTTCTTTCAATGTTATCAACTTGTTCACAAATCTACCTCCTTGGGGAAACCATAAAAACATGTGCTAACACGCTTTATTGGAGCACACTAACCCCTTCCACTTTCCGTAAAATATTTTTCTGGAACTTATGGAACTAGCTACCAAGTCGGTTTGCATCAGCTTTAGTGAGGTAATGTATCAGCAGGTCGACGTGGTGGCTGTGGACACTCCTCTCGGTTCCATCTTAACCTATATTTTCCCAGGATTTCAGGAATACTTACTCTTCCCTCGCGTCTCTATACGTTTCCGTTATTAGCGTTACGTTGACGACACTTTTGTCATTTTCAAATCTCGTGACGAAGTAAGTGATTTTTTCTTGAATATACATAGCCTCCACCCTGCACTCAAGTTCGCTATGAAGGAAGAGCAGAATGACTCTTTACTCTTTTTGGACGTCCTCATAAAAAGGACAGAGAATCAGTTTAGTACAACTATATACAGGAAACTGACATTTACAGGCCTGTATTTTATTTTAATCGCTGCCGCCGTAATATCTTGACAAGTGTCAGAAAAAAGGTACCTCGAGGTTCTTTTTTTAGTTTAGTCGAATAGTCTTTTGACTATTTTTCGTGACTATTTTTTCTCCCCAAAGTTGGGATTATTTTGCCCCTACCATGAGTAAAATCACTTTGATCAAGACTTTGGTCAACCGTGCCCTCATGATTTGCTCGACTAGCAAACTTGATAATGAATTTAAGAATATAACTGATATTCTTGCGAAAAATGGTTTCCCTGATTGTATAATCTCCAAGCATATTTGCTAAGTTCTTGCTACATTTAATACCAACCCATTCATTGGTCCAAATTAGTGTGCAATTTATGTGAAACTCCCCCATATCCGTTCTATCGATAAAATTAATTCAGTTGTATCTCACTGTTTCTATGCGATGCAGCCTCGTGCAGTATTTAGCACTAAAACTGCCTTTCCAGCTTTTTACACTACAAAAAAGTTCAGTTGTATATCAATCTTAATGTCAGTGTGATACTGACTATGTGGGTTGTACGTTTCAACGTCTGGGAGTCAGATTCGTACAGCATGTTCCTGCGTGTTTTCGAAACTCCCTGGGATCTAGAATAAACACACTATTGAACACATCCAGGCGTCCAGAGAACACATCCGGGTTATAAGCACATCCGGGCGCTCACCTATTCATGAGTCATCAATTGTTGCGCACTTGTATGATAATAAAGCCTGTGGTGAAACGTATTCGGATGGCTGTGTTCGCATTGTACACAAGGCCTGTTCCAAACAGCATCCCAATATTTTGGAGGCCATAACTTTACTAATGCGTAAACCATCGTTCTGCAGGCAAAAGGAGCTGTGGCACAAATTAGAGCTGTTTAAAGATCATTAATTTACAAAAAAAAAAAAAAAAAAATGCCCCACATTGTGTCATTATTTCTTGTTCCTGTACCTATTTGCAGGCAATTTTTTTTTTTTAATTTCGTCCTAGGTTCTGAAATATGGACGATATTTCACGGGTTATTTATTGATTTAATTCACCCCGTGTAGTTTTATAATTATTTTTTTTGTTTCATCCCTCCCTTCGCCTCAATTTTCACTTATGTTTAAATTGTTTAATATCTTCACAAGTGTCAAACAAAAGATACCTCGAGGTTCTTTTTTTTAGTTTAGTCGGATAGTCTTTGGACTATTTTTCGTGACTATTTTTATCCCCCAATCGATCTTACTACAAATTTTAATAATGATTCCACTTATGATTTTTAACACTTCAATACAATTTTGTACCACTAAAACCCTTTATATATATATATATATATATATATATATATATATATATATATATATATATATATATATATATATATATATATATATATATATATATATTAGAGAGAGAGAGAGCAGAGTCCAAAACTAAATGACAAATTTTTTAAACCTAATAGTGAAAAGCTGAGATTTTGACAACTTGTAGTCGTTATCATTCATAATATCATAGTAATATTTGAATCCTTTGCAAAAGGATAGAAACAGAATTATAACCATAATTTATTTATTTTCAAAATAGGAATGTCAAAAAGTAAGGGACAAAATTGAGAAACACGATGGAAACAGTATGCTATATTCAGATTTTTTAAATTTCCTCTAAGCAATAATTGTTACGTATCCATATGTAAACGCTGGATCAGCCGGCACAATGGTGAAACGCCACAACTTGATTAACCTGTGAGACAAGCTATTGTGAACTACACAAAGTAAAAAACACAACATTAGAAAGATGTCAGAAGAAGTGAAACGTTCCAAGAGTAGTGTTTAATCCTACAACTAATGGTGCTTTTAAAACCGGAAGAACCCGCAAAACTTCGGCAAGAGAAGATCGAATAATGAAACGTATGTGATTAAAAGACCGTTTTAATCTTACACAGAAATTAAACGTGTTATGAATAGTACCTCATATGTTAATGTGTCAAGATGGACTGTTTTCAGACTACTGCAAGGAATAGGGCTGTTTAATGGAACCCCAGAGAAGAAATCACTAATAATAAGAAGAGATTAGAGTTTGCAAACAGGTATGTAATTTGGACATATGAAAATTAGGCAAAAGTATTTTCCCGTGATGAAAGCAAGTTTTATTTATATGGAAATGATGGAAAAACCAATATATATAATATTGGTGAAAGATACAGTGAAAAGTGTAGTAATAAAATTGTAAAGTTTGGGGGTGGAAGCGTTATGGTTTTTGGAATATTTTCTAGCTAAGGTACAACGTCTCTTGTTCGGTGACAAATTTGTGTAAACGCGCATATCTATAAAAAACATTGTTCAAGATCATGTTTTGTTAATCATACAGCATCCAGGTTTCGACAGGCTTCCTTTATGCAAGATAATGCCCCATGCTAAAGGGCAACAAGTAATGAGTTACCTTTGCGAGCAAGATTTCGGAAGTACGGATTGGCCACCGCAATGTCCTAACTTAAATTCAATAGAACATCTTTGGAAGACATTGGGAGTGTAAGTTATTGAAAGAAACCCCACTAACACGGAGAGTTTGTGGGTGAGTCTTAAAAGAGAATGGCTTAGAATTAGTATCGAGGATTGTCAAGAACTGATTCGTTCTTGGATTCGAAGACTTGCAACTGTCATTGAGAGCAAGGGCTCATTTAGTAAAGATTGATTTCACATCTATTTTTTATTGTTTTTTGACTGTTTACATTGTTTTTTTCCCAATTTTCCCCCTTACCTTTGGGCGTTCCTATTTTGAAAATAAAAAAAAATAATTGTTATAATTCTTTTACTATCCTTTGATCCTTTGACAATGATTCAAACTTAAGTTTGTTATTATGGATGATAACGATTACCAGTTGTCAGAATTTTTACAGTTTTTATCTGTAACAAATAATTGGTTTTAAAATGGTGTTCCGTTAGTTTTGAACGTCTATATATATATATATATATATATATATATATATATATATATATATATATATATATATATATATTTATATATATATATATATATATATATGTATATATATATATAAGGTCTTGGAACTTTTTAACACTTAAAACTATACAAAAAATATTATTTCATATCATTCGTAAGAAAACTATTTAGTCAGTAAGTCATTCAATCACCTGCAGTCATTGCATCAACTTGCTGTCTCGAATTTACTATAGTACCAGTAATAGTTTATTTTTTAAAGGATCATCAGTTGTTTACCGTGAAACACTGTTTCGGGGACTTAAACACACACATACACACACAAACACACACACACATACATATATATATATAATACCTATACTATCTATAATAAAAGTTAAAAATGCAAAAAAAGTCGAGTAGTTGTGTTCTAAACAGAAACATTCATTTCGACGTGTCCCTGTTATATCAAAGAACCTACTGCAGATTTTATACTTACTGTTATATTTACTCTAATTTAAATTAAAATTAAAAAAAAATGTATCATGCTTCAATTGTGCTCTAAACAGACAAAAGATGTATATGGTAAATATTTATAAACCCTGTCAAAAATATAAAAAAGCTGAATCATACACAAGTTTACTGGAAGGTCTGGCAGCTGATCGGATCTACGTGTATGTTACGCTTGAGTCACGTGATCAGGTTAGCTGGAGATCATCGAAGAGTTGGAAATTGCAATTGAAGCAGAGCGGTTGGGCTTTACGTTTGTCTCTCCTGCCCTCTTGGGAGGGAATAATGTGTCTTAAATGTTAAGACCACAAGCAAAGAAACTCGCTTTTATTTTCCTCTCCGCGACATCCTGGAAAGTGAAACAAGAACTAATATGAAAATTAATCATCGTCTTGGAGTCAATTTATTTCGTTCAAAAGGTTCCAGTACCCTCCAAGAACAAGATGACGTCAAGATGCACCAGGTTCTGTTAGCAGAGAAAATAAAGCTGGGTCAAAGATACACACATGACACCCACACGCACGCATATGAGCATTAGACGATCACGAAACATAAAACGGGTTCAGGAAGTGAAGAACCACTTATATACATGCAATAACATATTTAGGACACACCACAAACAACCACGAAATGTGTACACCGGTTTACAAGGGTGCCGTCCATATTAGATAAGGTAACATTACTCATTTTTGTGCCGTTTTTGGTACACCATTATATAACACAAATCAGCCCAGCTGTTTCTGAGCCAATAAGGAAAGAAGTGACACAAATTCAGACGCACGCACGCACACACACACAGACACACATAAAGTTCGTTTTATATAATGGTAGAGATATCAATGTCATTTTACCCTTAATTTTAATAGACGACATGTCATCTTTTTCTAGTCTGAAGTTTTGCTCACACATGATGCTTTCGTAGAGTTGAGCAGTTTCTAGGTATAATGGTTGCACCCGACCGTAAAATATGCTTAAACATGATATTTTTAATTATGCCGATTGCGAATATATTATTATACAATCAATCCTCTATTAATCATTACATATTATACTGAATAATTTAGTCGGTGGATTATTCCGCATAAATTTTTTAAAAATAATAATAATAATAATAATAATAATAATAATAATAATAATAATAATAATAATAATAATAATAATAATAATGTTCATTAAAGTCCGTCTGTATTTGCTTACAATATCACGTCAGCTGATAAGTGGGGTTGACAATAAATGCCCTTGTAAAGTCAATTCATGAATTATGATTATTTTAAAATATGCAAACGAAGAAGAAATGTCACCTCTTCTTTTATTGTAAACTGAACGCATTAATAAGGAAACAAAAGTTAACTAAAATGGTGGGGTCCACCCTGGCTTGAATAGTGAATCATTTGATTTGTAGTCGAATGCCCCGTCACTGACCTCTATCATCAGATGATAATCTTTTTTTTTGTTTTCTTTTTCTTTGTTTTTTTTTTACAGCAAATTGTTTGCTGAGATGTTATTATTTCCCTTGGTCGGTGAGACGTGAAATATTTCCATGTAAAACATTCTTCTTTTTTCCATTAAAAGAAAAAAAATACTATTTTTAATAATCGTATTGTTTAGATTTTCGATATTTATCGGATGAATTTCTGTAAAAAAAAAAAGAAAAATCTAAGAACACTGCTAGGCATATAAATTACCTTTGTTTGATATTTGCAAAAGATAGGCTCAACAGTTTCGGAACCTTTAGGAAGGAACGCACACAAGGCGACTTTTATATAATAGAGATTCTTTAATTTTTTCCTCGGTAAAACCTTTGGCTATAGTATACAAGCCGTAATAATTATTAAAATAGTGATTTTTAGTGTTTACTTTAGCGTTTTGTTGGCTGTTCCCGTGCTCTCTTAATAGTTTTAATAGTTTTTTTTCGGCAGAGAGATTCTTTTAACCTGTATATATTTGATATATATTGCTGTTACTGTTTTTCCTCGGTGTTGTACAGAATGAGCACTTCGGTGCTTACATATCATATCTTACACATAAGAATTAGTTAATAAAATATTAGTTCATTTTGAAATGACGGAGGTAGTTTTTGACGGGGTTGTTTTATTAAAGATATGAAAATCTAATTAGAATACCGGTAAAATGTTATCCTCATTCTATGAACATTTTCCCTGCCATTAAACAAATTTTGAACTGACAGCAACAGACAAACCCGACCCCGACAGGGTATAAATTAGAAACTTTGCATGTAAACAAACTCGCCCAGATTACAATCGACATATGTGTGATATGGTGGTTTCTATTGTGTTGTGATTCGTTTTACTTATATACTTGCAGGCCTATGCGACCTCACCGACGGTCGCCAGTATGTGAAAGATGGGGACAACGACGAGCCGACCAGATAGAAACGATGATAGATGGAGAATAAAGCCACGGAACACAACATTTGGGGCCAGCTGCCTGCCGGTAGGGCCACGTGAGGGCATACTTGCTATCCGAAAATAAAAAAAAATATTAAGAAATTTAATAGTAGTGTGATCAAACTTTTTGTTGTCTAGCTCCTATCTCATGTTACCCCCCTCCCAACAATGTAGTCCATTTGCCTACAATGATAATATGCATTTAAGGGTGAACATAAGTACAGAAAAGGGATTCATCAATTTGCGACTTGATGATGGTAATTGTTATTGTTTTCTAAATCATCTATCTATTTCGTATGAATCATATATTTATTGTTGACCTTCGTTTCTCCGATATCTTTCTAGTTGTAATTGTTTATAAAAAAAACATCCGCTACTTACCTGTGAGGGGCATGTGATAGTCGCCAACATTCCTAATTGAATGTGTTACCGTAAGACGGACTGAAATCAAATTTGGCACACCCAGAAATACCAGGAATTTTTTTTTTCAAATATATCTATATATCTATAAAAGTAAGAACGTGTTTGTAAGAATACTTAACCTATATACTCAAGAATTGTTGGATATAGCGATGTGAAATCTTGTATATGGGGTATTTAGATATGTGGAAAACTTTTTAATCGTATGTTATCCTAAAAAAAGCTGCTGAAGGGGGGATTGAAAAACTGGTGCGTGGGATTCATCAGATGTTTATATGTTTGTCAAGTGTTTCTCGAATGCTCATGCGTGGCTACTTATTAAGATAAAGTAGGTTTGAAAACACTTTTAAAAGATCGTTTAAAACTGATATAATAAGTATCGTATTTGACTCATTGCCTTTAAGTTTTTGTTTCGATCTCAGTTGGAGTACTTCTTTTTTTTACAAGGAGTAAACTGTTTATAATAACTATAATCCTCATGTTCACATGTCTCAGCTTATGAATGTATTAAAATATAATATTTATGCGTATTTTACGACCGGGAAACGCCAGGTTGTCTGCTAGTATATCATAATGTTAATGGAGTAAATTAACTCTTCGTTTTAAAATGGCGATAGTAGTTTTGGTTGGAGTTCTTCTACAACACGTTCCAAAATGTAGGCACTCTTTACTGAAAATTTCCTCAAGCATCATCAGCATTCGACAAATATCTTCCCCGCTATTAAACAATTTTTTTTATTGATAACAGATGTAGATATTCGAAACCTTATTATATTAGGGTGAGGTTCGCTAATGGCTCAAACAAGAAATATGTTCATCGAAAAAACATCCATTGAAAATCATTAATTACATGATGGAACCAAAGATAAATAATCGTTTGTCATTTTCTTTTTTTTTTTAAATAAAAAAAGCCTAAAACGATGAAATTTCGAAGGGAGATAGAAAGAAAAGGATATGACTATATCCCGAACAGGCTACGTTGTCAATCATTATTGGACGTGGATCAGTTCGTTCTGGCTATCATTTTTCGTCTTTCCACTTTTTGAACTTCCGCTTCCGGATGTTCGTGTCAATCGTGATGGACAGCAGGATGGCTGCACAACGGGCTATCGTCTTTCTTTTTAATTGATTTTTCTTTACGTTTATGAATTTTTTTAGATGAGGGTTGATTATTTGGATTATTTGTATTCTTTAGACTACTGGTCTCATCTTGAATGATATTTTTAGAAACGTTCGTTATGTAATCTTGTAAAACTAAGATTGTTTTTTCAATCGAAAGAACTCGTGGCGTAGTTGATAACGAACTTGTTAAAATTCTATTGCACAGTACACCCTTCTGGCGATTGAAGATTACATCCTTAGTGTTGGCGACCAAAAATGAATTACTTAAACCCTCTATTTGGTCATGGCTGACGAAACAAGTGCATGCTATCCACGTGGATTACCTCAAAAGTTCAGTTCGAATTTCGCCGCAGATGACTGAATTCAAAAGAAAGATTCCCAAAATCGACAAGGTAGATACGATGAAGGTCAGAGTTAACACCCACCGAAAAGGTGTGAAAATAACATTTGTTCGAAGAATCCAATTAATACGAATTATTTTTGTTTTCTTTTTTTTATCTTAGTAAATTTTATTTTATTTTATTTTAATTACATTTTCACCCAAAACAAGGCACATTGCCACTTTGACGTAGTGGGCTACTATAAGGAACATAAGCTACATGGGTACTACGTGGGGAGTTGGGCAGCAAGATGTCGGTTCACGTTACACTTGAACTTCTGCATGTCAGTACAGTTGGGAAAGCAGAAACCCGGAAGGGAATTCCAAAGTCTAGCGGTTCTGAGGAAGAAAGTACTGGAGTAGAAGGCTCTCCTACATCTAGGGATCTCAAATGTGAAGGGGTGGGATTTTGCTGCTTTTCGGGTTTGTCGCGGGTATTTACGTCGAGGGGGTACGAGTGCTTGCAGTTCATCGGAGCATTCACCGTTAAAGTACTTGCAGAACAGGCAGAGAGATGCTACATTTCGTCGATGGGACAGAGGCTGAAGCTTAGGTGACCGTTCAGGACTTATTAGGTTGACGACTCTCCTTTGAACCTTGTCTAGGAGTGAGAGTAGCAGATGCACCAGCCCCAATATAACAATACTCCATACATGGGCGAATAGTGGCCTTATAGAGGTACAGGATACTTTCGAGCGTTAGTAACTTTCTAGCACGGTAGAGAGAACCTACTTTTTCGCAGCAGTTCTGGCAATGCTCTCAATGTTATTTTTCCAACTCATTTTCCTGTGAACGTTAGGCCGATGAGTTTATTTATATTTTAAAAAATATTTTACGTTGCTTGATTTTTATTCAAATGGCACAAAACATATTACAACAGCGGCGTAATAGACTACTCTGATATACTATTCGTTTTCAGTACATCAAAATATATCATAATCTTTGTGTGCGTGGCGTTTCTTTAGCTGGCAGAGTGCTTGCCTAGCATGCAAGGGGCTTGGGTTTCGAAGCCTGAGTTCGGGTGTGTCTAACTGATGAGCCCAAATGAGGGTAAAACTCGTGTCTTGGACTTCCGGTTCGTTGACTGTCATGGCTCTTGTGGGCTGCAACCTTGTTTGGCTGTTGGATTTTCTTATATATACTCTCTCACATTCTAAATATCCTATCATTAATTGCTCGCTAGGTTAGCATTGCTGAGTGACATCGTCCTTTCGAGTTGAAACTCTTACTTATGAGACATCCCCCTGGGGTTATTACCTGGTTTAATGACCACGTCCCTTGTCGAGACGAAGTAGGTCCATTTCACAGTCGAATTAAGCGCAGTTTGCTTGATCTGTGTTGGTTAATATAATTTATTGTGTGCAGGGCGTTTGCTCAATTGGCAGTATGCTTGCCTCGCATGCAAGAGGCTCGGGTTTCGAATCCTGAGTTCGGATGCATCTAACCGATGAGTCTAAATGAGGGCGCAACTCGAATCTTCGACTTCCGATTCGTTGACTGTCATTGCTATTGTGGGCTGCGACGTTGTTTGGTTGCGGAATTTATTATATATAATCTATCACATTCTGAAAATCATGTATATATATATATATATATATATATATATATATATATATATATATATATATATATATATATACTAAGTCACGAAAAACGGATGTGTTTCTAACATTATATATATATATATATATATATATATATATATATATATATATATATATATATATATAGTGCAAGCTATTATACCTTGCACAGGCGTGCAGTTCTACGAAAAAAGCTTCATTAAATCTGCGTTTATGTTTAGGCATAGATATATAGTTAGGGAATTACTAGTGATTTCAGCAAGATGTGTGCTTGTCCTGAAAGTTTGAAGAAATGAGACCATAGATTGAAGCTCAGTCGTGCACTTGCCATGAAAATAACAAGACAGCCGAAAAAGGTTTGCAACGATTTGGTGCATCTGCTACTATCTTTCGCTCCTAGACAAATTCAAAAGAGAGTCGCCGATCTGATAGGTCCTGAACAGTCATCTAAGCCCCAGCCTCTGTCCCATCGACTAAATGTTGTATCCCTCCGCTTGTTCTGAGGAACTGCAAGCACTTGTCTCCCTCGACGTAAATACCCCCAACAAACCCGTCAAGCAGCTTAATCCCACCCTTCACAGTAGAGATCCCTAGATGTGAAAGAGCTTTCCACTTTAGTAGCTTCTTCCCCAGAACCCCTAGACATTGGAATCCCCTTCCGAGTCCCTGCTTCCCCAACTGTACTGACATGCAGAAGTTCAAGTGTAACGTGAACCGACATCTTGCTGCCCAACTCCCTAGATAGTGACTCTGTAGCTTATGTACCTGCTAGTAGTCCCTCTACATCAAAGTGGCGATAGGCCTTGTTTGAGGTGAAAATGTAATTTAAAAAAAAAGGCTACCAAATCTATTGTGAACTCTGTCCATTCCAGAGAAGTTTTTATGCGAATCTGACCTTCCGTGAAAGACCCCAACAATTGTTTCATAACCTTAAACGTAAAGGATGTACTATTAAACATGTTCTTCTAATAATAGTTTTTAGGGGTATTTTTTTTAAAAGTTGGTTCCTATTCACAAACGACGAATTCATGTATTACAATCAAACATATAGATGAAAGAACCTTCATTCTGGCGCACAAAATTTTGCCTATTTTACTGGCACCATCACGACTTCGTAGCTATTTAACCCTTTTAGTTAAAATAAGGTAGACCTTTCTTTTGGAATGATCCTCTTATAAACAAATTGCGATCATTCATCACTGGCAAAGGTACATTGACAATCTTGGGTACTATGAATAAAAATAAATGCTGGTGCACAAAATTAGGACAAAGCAAATCTATTTTTAATATATTTTCACCTTTAAAAAAACAAAATGCAACTTTCATGTAGCGAGCTACTAACAGGGGCATAAGTTGCAGGGATACTATGTAGGTAGTTAAGCAGCAAGATGTCTGTTGATATTGCACTTGATCTGTTGCATGTCATTACAGTTGAGGAAGCAGGAACCCTGTAGAGAATTCCAAGGTCTATCAAATCGGAGAAGAAAATATTAGAGAAGAAGGCTTTTTTTACATCTAGGGACCCCTACCGTGTGAGGGTGGGACTTTGCTGCTTGTCGGGTTTGTCGGGTTTGTCGGGTGCACTTACGTCGACGGGGACAATGGCTTATAGTTCGTCGGAGCATTAAGCACTAAAATACTTGTAAAATAGGCAGAGGGATTCAAAATTTTGTCGATAAGGCAGGGTTGAATATTCGATGACAGTTCAGGGTATATAAGGTTGGCGACTATCTTTTGAACACTGTTCAGGAGTGAGAGACTTGTAACAGATGCACCAGCCTAGATGTGACAACAATATATGTGGATGGTTCTTCGAAAGGCGCCTCAATATTTAAGACGGGCTTCTTATAATATTCAAGCGTAGAAACTCATATTTCTCAACAATGAAATATTGATGCATATCCAATGAAAATTAGCATTAAAGTGATATAATGACATTTGATTAAAAGATAATGAATATAAATACCTCATACTATCAAATCAGTAACCCTATCGTCATTGATTTATTGTAATCTTCGGAAATGCTTTTTTTTATTTCTGACGCACAGCCAATGTTCAAATATTGTGGAAGACCAATTGTAACTTCTTAATATGATTAAGTGCATCGTGAGTCAATCGTAATAACTAACCAATCGATGAACCGCAAATTATCATGACGTGGAGAACTATGATAGGTTTATACCGATACGGAATTCTCAATAAACGGACACGCTTATTATATTCGTCAACCATCGGTGGACGCTTAGTCATTGGTTATTTTCTGATAGATTATCAAAACAGGAAATGTCATATTGATTTAAATTATGCATTTTTGCGGACAATGTGCAAGATGGAAAGGGGCCAGTTTATGTTCAAAATTCCGGTGGATTTCATAGGACACACGGTGCTATGAATAAGAATGAAACATTGGGAGGTGGGTGGATTTTATATTACCGCCCCATGTTTTTTTTTTCCTTTTTTTCCCGTAAGGCGTCTTCGTTATGTAATTTTGCATGAATTATTGACAAATGGGCATTTAATAAAAGCGATAAATAATGCGTCAAATAAAAATAAGACAAATACACATAAACGCAAACACATATACAAATATGCATGCTTGTATGCACATATAAATATATATATATATATATACGTATACATATATACCTAAATTAGCACATTTATATAAATAGAAATATATATATGCATATATAGATACATATATACACACACGCATATATATATATACATACATAGGTACCTATAGACGTATATATATATATATATATACATATGCATTTATAAACATATATAAATGTATATAGATACTTAAATACATAGATGCATATATATACACATATGTGTATATATTCCCATGTATACATAGATACACATTTATATATATTTATATACATATGATTATATATATTCATACTATTCATATGCACATATATATATATATATATATATATATATATATATATATACATATATCTTAAATAAAACTATACAAAGAAACCCAATTTAGCATATATATATATACATATATATATGTATATATATAAATATATATACATATATATATATATATATATATATATATAAAATATATATGGCGATTAAGCTACAATGAATATTCCGAGTTTCATCCACTCTAGGATTCCTCAGGTGTATGCGAGAATTTGGTGGTTGTCTACGGTTTTTATATACGCTCCTTCTATTTAGTTTTTAGTTAGCCAATCAGTTTTCTAGTATCTGCCGCGCCCTTCCTAATCAACCAATGAGCAGTCACATACAGGACAAAGGCCCATTTGAACTCCGGTTTACCCGTTCGTGTGTGTGTCTGCTATTTAGCATAGATATCTACTGTCTTTAGCTGTTTTAAATCTAGGCTAATTTTTTTTATATGTCAATTTATACATATATATATACTTGTGTGTGTGATAGTTTATGTATATGTATGTTTTTTTTTTATTTGTTTATTTTCTGTTGTTTTATTAGAAGTATATATATATATATATATATATATATATATATATATATATATATATTGATAGATAGATAGATAGATAGATATTCAGGTTAGGGTTAGGGTTAGGGTTAGGGTTAGGGTTAAGCCGATTGGATACAGTCTTTGCTAATTGAGCCAGAGAAGGCTCGGGTTGCCGGGTTAAAATCTGTTGAGAGTCTGCAAAGAAGATTCCCGAAAGGATAAAACACTAGTGTCTGTAGGTATAAGTATTAATTTATTAAATAATTATACACACACACACACATATATAGTAATATATATATATATATATATATATATATTGATAGATAGATAGATAGATATTCAGGTTATAACTGTTACATAATGATATCTAATGAATTTAACGATATTAAAAATAGTGCTCAATAGAAGAAGAACAAGCTATATTTTTGTTAATATAAACAAATTTACATTGGATATGCTAAAATTTTCGGTTAAAACCAGAAGTCCCCGTCAGGTGGCTTAATGAATTGTTGTTTTCCACAGAAGAAACCGGTCCTGGAAACTATGTTATAGGGAGCTCTCAGAAAAAGAAAACGTTTGCTTTTAAATATATCTTGCAAGACAAAAAAAAACAAAACAAAAAAAACATAAAAATAAACTAACAACTCAGATATGTTAGATTTTACATAGGTTTAAAACCTATGACTCGTGTTATGGAAGTCCATCTTCCTTTATCAAGCAAAGCCATGGATAAATGTGTACAATAAAGCTCGAATGAAATTGCTCTGAAATAGCTAATCGATTGAATATAATAAAAAAAATTGCCGCATGAATATCAAAAAAATGGTTACACAATAATTTTATAAGATATACAATTTAGTTATTAATTAAAACGAATACAGATAATTACATCGATAGGAAAGTACATGGCATTTAACGAAGACAAATTTAAGTTAATTAACTATGTGTGGGTTGAATATTGTGGAGGCCCTATGTATACCGGATTACCGTATATACTTGATTCTCTCTATATATACGGGATTATCTATCTATATATCTATCTATCTATCTATCCATCTATCTACCTATCTATCTATCTACACACACACACACACACACACATATATATATATATATATATATATATTATAAAAAAGTGAACCATCGCGTAAATTCAATCAACTAAAAAAATTGTTATATACATTATATATATTATACATATATATATATTATATATATACATATATATATTATATATATATATATATATATATATATATATATATATATATATATATATATATATACACATTATATATATATATATATTTTTCTTTTCCTCACCCCGGTTTCCAATTTTTTTTACTTGATTGAATTTACGCGATGGTTCACTTTTTTATAATTATTCTAACATTTTGCCAATCGAATAAAGTTATATATATATATATATATATATATATATATATATATATATATATATATATATGCATTTAAATCATCTACATTTGATAAAAGAATATAACTGCCCCCTTCCAATCTTATAAAGGTCCTCGTTGACAATAGAAAACTTATACAAGAAAAGAATATCAAAAAATTAAAAATTCTTGAAGCGTCATATATTAGAACCCCTTCAACCCGTTATAAATTATATCGCATTTGAGAACAGCAGCAACATTCCAAAATTGATTGCGTAGTTTATATTGGACAGACTTCGTTAACGGTGTCCCCACGAACTTGCTGTTTTTAATACTTAAATTTCTATCGACCTTTATTTTTAATCGTGTAAAATGTTTTTTTTTATATCGACTTTATATATATTAAATGACGGCCAGTTACTGTATATTTTAGTTTTCACTCTTAATTCTCATTTTCGCTCATTCGGACTTTTACTTCAGCATCTGATGATGATTCGTGGACGAATCGAAATTGCTCGTGACAGCAACAACAATTGAACTTTTATTAATATTTGTGTATTTTGATACAAAAAAGATTAAACGGAAAATCGAAAAATTAAAAAAAAACGAATCATAAAGCAAAGTGTCTCCGTTGCATTTAATAATATTTGCTGTAATATATATATATATATATATATATATATATATATATATATATATATATATGATGACGATTGCAACGTCGTCTTGTCAGACGAATGCCACTCCCCCAGTCACTGAATTTCATGACCCCGAAGAAAACATTTTTTTTAGTCCTGCCAGCGAATTCACACGCTCAATCAGACATGACATTGATGACGGTCCTTGGCATACATACATACATATATATACATATACACACATACATACACATACATATCATAAACATACACACATCCACACATCCATATATCCATACATAAATACACAATACATATAACATATACATACAAACATATACATACACACATGCACACACATATACATACAAATGCATACACATATATACAATCATATACAAATACATACACACATATACATACATATTCACATACATATACGTACACATGTATGCACATATACATACACATAAAGTTACATACATATACCTACACATACATATATATGCACCTATACGCATACATATATATGCATATATACATATACATACACACATATATATATATACGTATATACATACAGACACACATAAACATATATACTCAAAAATAAATAAATAAATAAAGATATATACACACACATATATGCATACATATACAAATAGGTATACTCACATACATATACTAGTACATATATTAACATACATACATACATACATACGTACATCCATACACACATATGCATATATAGAATGATGGCAGATCAATCATTACATGCTTCCAGCATTTCAGGGCTACACACGTTCCACTTTTTCCATCGCCACGTACAATTGTTATAGACAAATGCCTGTGGAAGTATCTATACAAATATGATGTTACAGGGTTTACCTTTGTACGACAGCTAAGTCTCTCTCTCTCTCTCGGGTCCAAATGTTGAGATCAAGCAACAAGCATGAGCAATTTAGCCAGCAACAAATCAAACTGCAGACTAGCTTAATGCGGGTACTAGTCTCCCGCTTTATGTTTTTCTTTTTTTTTAATCAGAGATTTGATTCACCCAGAGGGGTTGCCTTAACAGGGCTTTTGGGAGTCCTTTCCACCCCACACACATGTCGAAATAAAGATATGCACGTACACATACAAGCATGCATAAAAACAGATGCACGCAAACATGCATACGCAAGAAAACACACACATGACAACATGCACACATGAACATACATCCATACATGCACACATGAACATACATATGCACACACACATACATGTAGAATATATATAAAGGAGCATTTATGATGACGATGATGATGGTTGTTACGAATAGGTGAATACAACATTAATAAAAGAGCAAGACAATCCCAAATACACAGAACATAAAATAGAGAGACGTTCGCTTCGCCGGTTGTACAGCGTTTCAATTGAGCACGCGTTCATAACAGCATAAATCCTCAACGTTCATGACGACGATGATAGTAGAATAGGTGAATTCAACAAAAATAAAAGTAAAATTAATTCAGTATATATATATATATATATATATATATATATATATATATATATATATATATATACACATATATATATATATATATATATATATATATATACTGGATTACCTGTGTGTGTGTGTTTGTTCGTCCGTCGAAACCACGAGGACCATCTGATCATCCTGTAGGGTAAAGTGGGGGGGGGAGTTATCATCGGTGAGTATTAATATAGCTTAGAAGCCCAACCTTTGCTTGAAAAATGCTATTGCAGTGGGAACAGTGGAATCGTAGCAGATGTCGAGGGCTTCAAACATTGTCCTTCCTACTCTTCCTGCGCTTCTCTGCAGCAACCTTTCGGTTAGTTTCGTATTTGAAGCACCGTCACGGACAGTAGCCTGCCACTTGGCTCTGTCTAAAGCTGGCTGCTCCCATGATGACGGGACAACGTTGAACGCCTTCAAGTGATGCCTTCAGAGTGTATGTAAATCGTTTTCTCTGGCCGCCATGGGAGCGCATGCCATGTTGTAACTCAGAAAACTGAAGCTTCTTGGGTAGTCTGTAGTCGTACATGCGAGCTATATGACCACCCAGCGAAGCAGAACTTTTATCAATATAGTAGGGATGCTTGGGAGTCCAGCACTAGTTAGGACGGCTTTATCTGGCACCCTTTCCCGCTAGGCTATGTCAAGCACTTTCCTCAGACTGGTGGTTTGGAAGTGATTTGATTTTCTAGCGTGCCGTTTGTAGACAGTCCACGACTCACATCCATGACCTATATATATATATATATATATATATATATATATATACACATATATATATATATATATATATATATATATAGTGGAAATGGTAATTAATAAAAACTGAAGAAAGTGCTCAAGACTGTTGTAGAGCAAATATGCGTTTTATTTTTATTACCGTATCTTTCTGTTAAGTTATATTATTGTTTCAGCAACACGGCCGTTTTTTTGACCGTCTGTAGCTTCCTCAGACTTTTACAGAAATTTCTGTAAAAGTCTGAGGAAGCTACAGACGGTAAAAAAAAAACGGCCGGGTAGCTTAAAAAAATAATGTAACTTAACAGAAAGATACGGTAATAAAAAATAAACGTATATATATATATATGATGATTCATTAAAATTGTAGTGTCTGCGTACGCGCCTTGTCACCAAAGTATGGAAATAACAAATTTAAAACTTCAAGAAAACGTTTACAAGTGTTTTGTATATATATGTACATAATAATACTTTGATAAGTATGTTTTAGCTTAAATAGGGAGGGTATAATAAAATTGGGGAGTCTGCGTTCGCGCCTGGCCTCCATAGAATTGAAATAGGCACACAATTTAATAAAGACTTTTCATATCTATCTGCATAAGTATACTTTTATAATTATGTTTCAGTTTGAAGAAATATGGTATAATAAAATTATGGGGTGTTCGTTCGCGCCTGACCTCCATAGAATGGAAATACGTCATAAAGTTTAACAAGGTTTTTTTAATATAGATCCACAGAATACTGTGATAAGTGTTTCAGTGTGAACAGGTATGGTATAATACATTATGACGTTTATCTATTTTATTTTTACTTTCATCATATTTTGCTTTAGTTTTGATACCCCCAACTTCGAAGCTATCTCTTTAAAATCCTTCCTTTTCATAACCTATCATACTTTCATAACTCAGAGTCCATTTTCTGTAGGCTGTTTTTTAACCCAGTCAACGACGAGTAATTTTGCTAGTATATATATATATATATATATATGTATATATATATATATTTATATATATAAATATATATATATATATATATATATATATATATATATATATATATATATATATATATATATATATGTGTGTATTACCTATATTACTTTGATTGCCTATATATACTGGCTTACCTCCTGATGCGAAATCAGTCTCTTGTTAATGTTAATAAATAGGACATATTGAATAGAGATTGTTTCTATAGCAAAAAAAATAAAACCTTGTGAATGAATAGTTAAAACAATAAGTGTTAGGGGTTATTGTCAGCTAAATGAACCATGTCAGGCTTTATTTATGGAATGATGATTGACATTTGTATTTAACCGAACAAAGTAAATTTAAAATTAACAGATACTTTTATACTTTTACCAAAGCTGTGGTAGGGATGGACCTGTGACATTCGTCGGAAAAAAAGAAGAGATTTTTATACATATATGTACGCGAACAGTCAGAATTAGCGGAGGGGCTCAGTTATATAGACAAGAAGAGAGTTTGACCTAAATCATGCGGGATTTCGCGGCTTCCTAGAGCCAATAAAAGACTTTAGAGAAATACGTTAAAAGTTCGGAGGAGACGCAGAAAGCTGTATAAATGATTATTAACACTGAAATAAACAAGAATTGGTAATCATTGGGGCTATGACAACAGAATATTCCTATTATTGTTTTGACTCTTGAGTATATATCCGACACAGTTAGACACAGTTAATCAACAGAGAACCAAGCAATAAAACGTATACGACATCAACGGGTACGCACAAGAGAGTCAAAACAATGAAAATAATATTCGGTTGTCCTAGCCCTAATGATTATTTAAAGAAAAATAAAGTCGAAACATGGCGTTTTCTTAGAGGAAAAATTATTTTGCAGCGTCACGTACATCAAACCTGTTGCCAAGGTCGCTGGAAATATCGTGGCTTTCCTGGACCGCTCCAGTAGATATCTCACTAGTAGATATCTCACTGCTGATGTAATTCTCTATCTATCTATCTATCTATCTATCTATATATATATATATATATATATATATATATATATATATATAAAAGTGAACGTGGTTGTGTGTCTGTGTGTGTACATTTCCTTACGCAATAACTCTGTCAATTTTCAGCCGTATTGAGATTTAAGAAAATCTTTCCAATCGGTTTTCGGCCAGAAATTTGGCTGTTAAGGGGTCAAAGTTCAACGATTTTACCTTTGAGAACTCTATCAAACTCTTTCGACAATTTTGGGTATAAACATTTGAAATTTTATATATAGGTTTCTAGGACATGGATCTAACTAAATGACTTGATTTGAGCCCAAAACAATAAATGTTAAGGGGTCATAATAGGGTTCAAAGTTTAAAAATTTGACCGTCTTTTTTTTTCTTTTTTTTCTTTTTTTGCTCAACATACACGTCCACGCCGGGCTGTATTTATTTGCTTCCCCACTGAGCAAATTAGGCACAAGACCGCTTTTAATG
This sequence comes from Euprymna scolopes, assembly GCF_053919585.1. Lineage (NCBI taxonomy): Eukaryota > Metazoa > Mollusca > Cephalopoda > Sepiida > Sepiolidae > Euprymna > Euprymna scolopes. The sequence continues at coordinate 60,649,284 of NC_136521.1, read as the reverse complement.
TGGAGAAGTAGGGGGAAAGAAAAAGGGGGCCAGCTCCCGAGATGTTGGAAATGGGAGCTGAATAGTGATTTGCCAACTGGCCCTGGATGGTTGCCCCTACATGGACCAGAAGATTGCCACAAGAGCAAGTGTCTATGATTGCGGCACCTGCCGGAACAGATCCAACACTTTGATCTTGGCCCGAAGGCCACAAAAGCCCTCCCGTGTGGGGGAGGTCACCTCCACGCCAGACTGAAATGCTAGTCTATATAAACGCTAAGTACGTCCAAGGATGGAGTACTGTTGCCACATCTTGGCAGGAGCTGATAGAAACCGCTTATCCTGCCTTGACAGTAGACTGTAGCTTAGTAGGGGATACCATTTTCTCTTCCCTGCAACCTATCTCCCACAGAAAAGACGCTGCGTGCCTGTCTTTGTTTTACCGTTAGTTCCATGGCATGTGCTCGTCTGAGCTCCAATCTGTGTCCTCATCGCCAATCATTCACTAAAAACACATGTCTAGCTGAAACCACTGTCAATAATTTTCCCCACTCTTTACCTGTGCCTAAATCAAAACGTAGATTCCATGAACAAAGCTTCTTTCTTAGAACTACACGCCTGTGGAACTCTCTTTCGTTTGCCTGTCTCCTACCTGACCACAACCTGGATGTCTTCAAGTCCAACGTAAACAAATTTCTAATAAACCGACCCTTTTAAGTAATCCAATTGATCAAATCTTACTACGATATTATCCCATTGGTTAGTGTACACGCAATAACCCTTATCCCCGAGTAGCCTACGGGCCTGGATAAGTGGTGACTTCCTTGTTAAAAAAGCAAAAAGAAGCCAACTTTCTGGCCGAAACCCAATTATTTTTTTTTCCAAATCTCAATACCCTTTATGTGAAATCTCGAGTCTGTAGACTGAAAATTGACAGGGTATTTTTGTAGGGAAATGTGCACACACAGACACACACAAACACACACAGAAAATTTAGCTTACATATAGATCTATTAAGATGACTCAATGTTTTCTAAAATAGATATTTAAAAAAAATCATCGATAAGGCGACGGCGCGGGATGAATTAATCACGTAAACACACAAACTAAAAAATATTGACGTCAACATTTAAGATAGATTAATGACCAAGTTGCGCCAGGTCGGCAAAAGATTTAAAGTGTATGTAGTGTACAACGATGGGTAAATAATTAATAACCGAGTTGGAAAAATGATACATAAATTACAGCAAAAGTATTTATCAGTCCTTTGATAGTATTAATTTCAAACTGTCATTTTTACTGACTAATACACATGACACAGGTCATCATTAAAGATTGCTCACTGAAAAAAAAAACAACAAAAAACAATGCTGTTCCTTGGAGTCTGGATTACAAAAGCTCTTCCCAGATTTCCGGTTTCAGTAATTATTACAAATGAATTTACAACATCGTAATAGTCGCTTACCATCGTCATCTCACCAAAAATGTCGTATGTTGCATGATGAAGGACCAACATTACATATAGTAATAAAGGTTTATGCTGTGTGATATTTAACTATATCAACATACAGCGATATGTACTTGTGACGAAGGGCTAATCATTATGTGTGAACGTGTCACTGAATGTGATTTTTTTTTTTACACAGTGATCACCACTTATCAAGGCCCGGAAGCCACTCAGGCAATATAGAAATTATGTTTTCATGCTCGATTCATATGGTAATGTAGTAGGTTTTTACTGTTTTAATACTTTCTTTCCAATCATTACCTCTACCTTTGGATTAAACACCCCCTAAATTCAAGTTCATCATGATATCATTCTTCCCAAGCATTGTCTCCTCCCAAGGATTAACTTCGTTTAGGATTTAGTAATACTTTCGCAACAATATTTTTTCAAACACATACGAAAGAAAATAACTGCCCTACCAGAATCTTAATAAAAAAATCCTGTCTTTCTCTCTCTTATTTCCCTCTCTGTCCTACTCTAACCAAGTCTGTCGACCTGTTCCATAAACCCCAAAAACTCAACATGAAATATCTCTCCAAAAAAACGCGAATAAACCTAGAACCCCATCCTCCAACGTAGAACCCCCTACTGCCATGTCTCCCTCTCCAACATCAGGGGTCTACGTTCCTACCTTCCAGATGTTGAAACCTAATTACGGAAGACGACACCGGACTTACTCTTTCTAAGCGAAACTGGCATAGGGCCGACCACTTCCCTAGATGAGTTCATGATAAAAGGATACTCTAACTTAACATCTAAATCTGACCTCCAAGATCGCCATGGACATGGAATATGTGCCTACATTAAAGATAGCTTTCCGTGTGGTAGAGATATCTCCAAGGAAGATCCTAATTTATCTTATGCGTGCTTCCGGATTGCACTTGCTTACATTACCGCATTTATATTTGCCCTCTATCGCCCCCACAACAGCGGTGTTAATATCTTTAATAGTTTATCTGAGAAAATTGGCCTCATCCTGTCTGATCATCCTTCGGCTAACATTCACATTTGCGGTGACTTTAATGTCCATGATGTAGAATAGCTGACCAAGTCAAATAAGACAGATGATGAGGGGAGGTTCTGTCATGATTTTGCCATTGCATATGAGCTCACTCAGATTGTTCACGAATCCACCCGTGTGGTCGATACTTCCGGTCAGTATGCAAGCCTTCTAGATTATTTTCCAACAACTTCCCCCTGAGCTATGTTCATGTTCCCTTTTGTCTCGCCTGGGATCTTCCAACCACTCCGTCGTATTAGTTAAGATAAAAATGAAATACAATAAGTCTTCAGATGTACCTCTCCACCGTACTGTATATCGATACTCTATGGCTGACTGGGATAGCTTCCATACATTCACATCTGATCTACATCTGCATTCCATGTTTAAAAAGGATGTGTCCGCTATAGTATCAGACCTGACCGAATGGTTAATTGTAGGCATAGACCTTTTCCTACCATCAAAAATATTCCAACAAAGACGTAACAGCCAGCAATGGTTCTCCCCGGAATGTGCTGCTGTCATTGCCCACAGAAATCACTTTTTCCATAGTTACCAACGTAATAGATGCACTGAGATTAAAGCTGCTTTCAGGAACGTCAGCAACCACAGTAAAAGAGTAATAAAAAATGCAAGAGAGCTATATTCCCAGTCTGTTAAATCCAAAGTAGCTGATCAGCGGCTTGGTTCCCACCAGTTTTGGCAAATAGCAAACCAGATCCTGAACAGAAGCGTGCGTACTATCCCATCAGCATCAGTAAAAGGTCAAAAGGTAATCTCATCAGCATCAGAAAAGGCCAAACTATTTACCAAGATCTTTGCAGCTAACTCTACCCTCGGCGACGAAGGCCATCATCTCCTCGTATTTCCTCCTACAACAGACAACACACTATGGCGACATACAAATATATGTGCGTGAGGTCGCCAAGCTAATCAAGAAACTTGATTCCAGTAAAGCAACTGACCAAGATGGCATTCCAATTATAGTGTTGATAAACATCGACCAGAACTTTCCCCCATACTTACAAAACTGTTTAAGCGTTGCCTTAAGGAGAAGTGCTTTTCAACACCCTGGAAAACATCGTCAGTATGACCTGTATTTAAGAACTCAGATAATAAGTCATCTCCTTCTCAGTACAGACCAATAAGTATCTTGTGTGTCATGAGTTGCTGGCATCCATATTAAATAAAGAAGTAGTTAACTACCTCAGCAGAAATAACCTCTTTAGTGACATGCAATATGGTTTCCGTTCTGCTAGATCTACAGATGATATGCTAACGGTTATATCCCATAGGATTAGTGAATCTCTCGGCAAAGGCTTCCTTTCAAGGGCAATTGGTCTTAACATATCAAAAACCTTAAATAAGGTATGGAATAAGGGCCTACTTCACAAGATTTCAAGCTACGGTATAACTGGGAATGGTTTCTCAATAATAGAATCATTTCTCTCTGGTAAGTTCATAAGAGTAGTGGTTGATGGGCAGCAATCGGAGGCCTACAGTATTCGTGCTGGAGTCCCCCAGGAGTCCATCCTGGGCCCAACTCTTTTCCTGATCTACATAAATAATCTCCGAAAACACATATTTAAATCATTCGTTGACATTTATGCTGATGACACGACCATCTATGGCAACAAATCAAAGGCCATAAATGACAAAGCTCTCTCTGGTTCTCTCTCCTCTGATTTTGAGCGCGTGGTGCAGTGGGGGAAGAGGTGGCTGGTTAGTTTTAATGCATCTAAAACCAAGCTCCTATCTTTACTCCATCAACGTTTTGGTCCATATCTAGCATCAATTGAGGAAACTTCATGTTCTGACAAGCGACCTTTACTCCTTATCTGAAATGGAACACGTATATCAAGTATGTTGCCCGGGCCGCTGGGAAAATAGTAGGATCCTTATACCGCTCCAGAAGATATCTCACTACTGATACAATTCGCTATCTATATAAAAGCCAAATACGTTCAAAGATGGAGTACTGCTGACACATCTGGGCTGGAGCTTCTAAAAACAACCTATCCTGCCTTGACAAAGTACAAAATAGACTTCGTGACTTAGTGGGGGATGCCCTTTTCTCTTCCTTGCAACCTCTCTCACACAGAAGAGCCGCTGCGAGCCTGTCTTGGTTTTATCCTTATTTCCGTGTCAAGTGCTCGTCCGAGCTCCAATTTCTGGTCCCCTCTCGCCACTCTTTCACGGTAAACACCCGTTTAGCTAAAACCACTGTCATTAATTTCTCCCACTCTTTATCTGTGACTAGATGAAAACGTAGATTCCATGAAAAAAAGTTGTTTTTTTCCGAGAAGTACACGCCTGTGGAATCTCTTCCGTTTGCCTGTTTCCCACCTGACTAAAACTTGGATTTCTTCAAGTCCAACATAAACACATTCCTGATTTATAACCCCTTTAAGTAAGACACTTAATGGAATCTCCAATACCAACTATTACTACGATATTATTCCATTGATTACTGTACACAAAATAACCCTTATCCCCGAGTGGCTTCCGGGCCTAGATAAATAGTGACTACAACGTGCAATATATATATATATATATATATATATATATATATATATATATATATATAGTCATCCACATACAGTACTGTTTCACTGTTTCACAGCTCATCAGTGTAAAAAATAAAAATCTGAAATTATCTTATTGTTAAAAAATGAAAGGAAGTACGAGTCATGAGTATTGACTTCGATGACTTAGCCGTGACTTATTGACGATGGCGAGAATTGACTCACTTCCTTTGCACCAGATCGATGTAAACAAACGTATAATAAGTAATAATTAGATGCTTGTATTTAGTGTCGTTTTTATTATGCGAATGGTCGATAATGTTTGCTATTTTTCCCACTTCGCTTTTCATTGATCGAGTATAAATTGTGTTTACTTGATTTTCGCAAAATAAAAATATTAAAACACACCTCCTTTTTTTCTGTCTGCGTATGTTCGTTCCATGGGAGTGTTGGTAAAATATAATATATCCAACTGTTAATATTAGCCTCATCTCTTACATCAGGGTAGCGAGTGGTGTTAAACTACAAAAAAAAAAAAATAAAAATAAAAAAAAAATAAATAAATAAAAATAAAAAATAAAAATAAATGAAAATAAAAATAAAATAAATAAAAATAAAAAATTAAAAATAAATGAAAATAAAAATAAAATAAATAAAAATAAAAGATAAAGATAATAAAAATAAATAAAAATAAAAAAAAAATAAATAATGAAAAATAAAAAAGAATGGAAAAAACAAAATAAAAATAAAACAAATAAAAATTTAAAAAATTTTAAATAAAAAAAATAAAAATAAATAAAAACAAAAACAAATACCAATTTAAATAAATAAAAATAAATAAAAAAGTAAATAAAAAGAAAAAGAAAAAGAAATAAAAAGAAATCAATAAAAATTGAAATTAAAATTAAAATTGAAAAAAATTAAAAGAAAAACACAGTATATTTTAGGCAAATAGTAATCTGTATGATTTTGTTTAAGTTTGATCAGATTGTAACGTTTATTTTTTTAATCTAATTTATAAAACTGTGTCTGCATATCTGTCTGTCTCCATATTTTCAAACTCTATCTTTTCCGAAACAAAAAGCCACAGGGAAGCACCAGGGGTCTCAAATTCTTGCATTTTTATGTGCCGTTATTTTATGGGTCTTTCCCTTGTTAAAATAGCGTTAAGGGGTCAAAATAAAGTCAAAACTGAAAAAAATCGTTATACATATTATACATTCGTCTTACTTTATTTTTAACCAGTTCATATGTGTCAGGTTGGTACAGCAGTAAGGTCACCAGCTTTGAATGCTACAGTTTCGTCTGTCTGTTTCAATTTTGGCTGATGGCACTAAATATTTTTTCTTTTCAAATTATGAATCTATAATGGTACATGCGAATTTTAGACGAACTAAAATGCAATATTTAAGCGTAGTTTACGAGCAGGCAAACCCCTTCCCTCGCTAGTACTTGGAATGTTTTTAAGTTTGACTTTTTTTTAAATAAGGTATATATATATATATATATATATATATATATATATATATATATATATATATATAAAGCTGAACGTATTGTTGTGTGTTTGGCCACGAATAGGCTCCTATATGATTGACCATTATAGAAAACTGATCACATATAATTATAGAAGATGTATCGAGACACAGGAATGCAGGAATGGGTATGTTTGATCTGGCATAATGATGATTCATTCAAATTGTAAGTTCTGCGTACGCGCCTGTTCCACAAAGCATGGAAATAAAAAAGTGTAAAACACGTTTACAAGTGTTTTTGATATAGATGTACATAAGAATACTTTGATAAGTATGATTAAACTTAAATAAGGATGGTATAATAAAAATGTGGGGTATGAGTTCGCGCCTGACCTCCATAGAAATGAAATAGGCACAAAATTTAATAATGACTTTTCATATCTATCTGCGTAAGTATATTTTGATAATTATGTTTCACTTTAAAGAAATATGGTATAATAAAATTAGAGGCTGTTTGTTCGCGCCTGACCTCCATAGAATTGAAATATGTCACAAAGTTTTACAAGGTTTTTTTTTTAATATAGATCCACGGAATATTGTGATAACTGTTTCAATGAGAACAGATATGGTATAATAAATTATGGGGTTTATTTATTTTATTTTTACTTTCATCATATTTTGCTTTGGTTTTGATACCCCCAAATTCAACCCAGATTTACAACCCTTCCTTTTCATAACCTATCATACTTTCATAAATCATAGTCCATTTTCTATAGACTGTTTTTGAACCCAGTCAATGGCGGGTACTGTTGCTAGTATATATATATATATATATATATATATATATATATATATATATATATATATATATATATATATATATATACAAGTGGTGTTTGATCAACACGGCTGGGAATCATGATATCACGAATTTTTACATATTTAAATCCTCGAAATATTGTTTCATGGTACTGATAATAACGTAGACATTAAGGGCTCTTACGAATTAAGAAAGGCAAATTGATGCAGCGATTGTAGACGATTAAATTACTTAATGACTGAATGAATTTCCAACAGAGGACTAAAAAGATAAATTTAAACAGTTTTTTTAATGTAGTTCTCAAGGTTAAAAAAAACTTTCAAGGCTATATATATATATATATATATATATATATATATATATATATATATATATATAACATGATAAACGTATGGAACGAGTTTTCACGAATTACCTTATAAATATAATATGTTAGGTCAAGCTTCTTACATCCTACATTAGTAGTGAGGCCTTTGGTTACCGTTTGTCTGCAGATTTTGCGAACTTTAGCTTCGATCTTTTTTTAGGAGATTCCTTAGGTGTAGGGTCGTGCGTTGTCGTGATGAAACATCACCCCTTTTTGATTCACTAGAGCCGGTCGTATTTTCCTCAAAGCTTAGTTCAAACCCTCTAATTGCTGCCAGTATATTTAAGCATTAATCGTAATTGGAATCGGAAATTGTATCGGAATCGGGAATTAAGTACGGAATCGATAATAGTATCGGAAATGGAAAAATCTTGGTACAATCCCATCACTAATATATATGGCTCAATCCTAATGAGTAATGCTTCTGGAGATGACCTTAAACTATATCCGATGGTAAGGCCCAGCTTGCGGGCTTTAGGGAGTGTCGAGCCACCCTTTAATTGCCATTGCTGCCAGGTCCACTCTGAACCGGAGTGGAAGTACCTGTTAGGCCCCCAACTATGGGTTAAATAGAAACCGATTTGAAAACAATAAATATATTCTATTAAAATGGTTTTCTTCAAAATCACTGGATTCGTCATTAAATAACCTGAAAAAGGGTTGATATGTCGTAAAATAAAACCAACCAACCTAATGAGCAACATATATACTCGTATCTGAGTTCTACCAACGAGTATTTTACTGTAGGATTCAATGACGTAACAAATATCACGTGTTTAGGTGCAACATGTATGTAATAACTTAATGTTGTGGCTTCGATCGTAGCTTATAGCACCCACGTTGTATTCCTTGTTAAAATTATTGAAATCACAACAGCACATCATGTACAATATAATAATCAGTATACAATTGTATTTCATTTAATTGAAATCCATTATTCAAATGAGTATTATTTGCTAGTTTATTTATTTCGGACTTTTATCATCATATTTACTAGTTGTTGGCGCAGTGGATAGAGACCTTGAATCTCTACGGTTCCAGCTGAGAATTGTCTGAAGATAGCGGTTTCAATCCTACCCAAAGTCGTCATGACGCTTACTTTACCAGATCCTGGTGAGACGACAACAACTATGGATGGCAGTAATTGCTGGGAATGAAGTTAGGAGATTTAGAGTTCCTATTCCGTCGCGGTTACCATCTGACGAAGGCCAGATGAATAGTTGGCTGAAAGGTCGTGAAACAAAAACTAATAGTCCGTAATAAACAAATTAATAAATAATACTCATCTTAATAATGAATAGCATACAATTGGTTCTATCATAATAAATACAACATCCGCATTGATTAACATCTCATTTATTTATCGTATTTCCTGACGCCGGGCGGTGTGCTAGTAATATTATAATACTCCTTTTTTACTACGACCGCTACAATAACACCATTTATTTATCAATCCCTCCATCTCCCTATCTATATCTCTCTCCTCTCTCTCTCTCTCTCTCTCTGTCTCTCTCTCTCTCTGTCTTTCTCTATCTATCTATCTATCTATCTCTTTCTCTCTTTTTCACAATGCGTCCCTTCTTATCCTGCTTAAACATGCAATAATATCGCTAGATGTCGCAGTTTGCGAAAAATATATAAAAATTATTTCTAAAAATAAGTAAGACACCCTATCAAATCTCCAATACTAATGATTACTACAGTACTATCACATTGATTACTGTACACGCAATAACCCTTATCCCTGAGTGGCCTCCGGGCCTTTATAAATGGTGACCCGCATGTAAAAAAAAGTTAATACCTTCACTCTTTGAGAAGGGGTGATTCATTGCTCATTATCTGAGACGAACCTGGCGAGGAATTCTGACGGGGCAGTCCATACACTTTTCACAGATCAGGGTGCTTCCTGTCGGCAGTTCTGATTTTAAACCATTCTTTTATAGCATTGTGTCACATTTCTCGGTGTAACGGGAGAAATGTCTACCAAGATCTATTAAAAGTGTCAAGGAAAAAAATGACAGTTGGTCATTCTTAGTCAAACGTTATTTCAATGCCCTTCTTACTCTTAACTAGAATTATGCCAACCACCACAATACCACATTCACTTTAGAGACCCTCCCATAAAAAGAATTTCCAGATTTCTTGGAATTTATTTAGTACAAATCTTTATTTACAAACATTAATAATTATAGTAAGAAAACAACAGTTCGTTATACTTATTAAAGAACATAAAAATCTATGTTTTCCGATTTGTTCATAACTGGAAAAAAGCAAAACAGTCTCTTAATAGAGGAGGGTCCTATGTAGCGAGAAAAAGGAACCGCTTGATTGAGCTTGAAGAATTGATGAGGACTTTAAAGATTAATTTCATTTGCAATTCGCAGATGACATCAAATATGGAGGTGGGCATTTTGGAGAAGTTCTGTAACCAGCGGGCTGTGTGTAAAATATAAATCGCTCGACTAGCTAAGAAGCTCAAAGGTCTGGGGTACGAAAGGACCAAAAACCGTTTGGACCATGCTCAGTCAGGGGATACGTACACTTTGATCAAAGCCAAAGGTTCGACAAAGCATAAAAAGCATAAATATGACTCAGATGTGTTGTTTTTTGAAAGTCAAATGACTCCTTTCAATTTACCACGGACAACATTGGAACATTAATCGTGCTAGTTATCAGCGCAGTGTTGCATCCCTGCGCATGTTTCACACGTATTTTCATAGATTTTTCTCTGATGAACTCATTGCACTTGTGCCCCTTCAACGTACATATCTCAGACAAACCCGCTTAGCAACAAAATCACACCCCTTCACTGTTGAAATCCCTAAATGTCAGAAAGCGTTCAACTTTAATAGTTTTTTCCTTCGAACAGTTGGACTTTGGAATTTTTTTTTTTTTTTTTGCTACCTGTTTCCATGACTGTACTGATATGCAGAAGCGCAAATATAACGTAAAAAAAAACGCATTTTAACTATTTCTTAAGTATGGTTCCAAATTGTAATCCTTCCCGTCCAAGTAGTGATATACCTTTTTGGGGTGAAGGTTAGTAAATAATATCTCATTATCTATATATCAATACGATAGCATGTGTGTTATTTTCTGTGTCACGCTTACATCCGGGTCGTTTAATTGTTATGTACTTTCGTCCCTTGTAATAAATAATTTTACCAAGAATTCTTCATAAATTTTGGATTCGGTTTCTATTGATGTTGATGAACCCAAGTCATATATATATATATATATATATATATATATATATATATATATATATATATATATGTGTGTGTGTGTGTGTGTGTGTGTGTGTGTGTGTGTGTGTGTGTGTGTGTGTGCTTTGAAATCGCAATTTTATAATATATAAAAATTCATATAACATCAACTCTATGATAATATATACGAAATATGCAAGAATTAAAATATCATATTTAAGCGTATTTTACGACTTGGATAAATATTTTTGCAGTTTTAACAAAAGCGCTACAATAATATCAGAGCGTATCCATTTACGCTGAATATCTACAGAATGCCGACATCAATATATTACATATGAATGAGGTCCCTGTGGAATTTCCACAGGTCTCGCTAGTTCTTCTTCTTCTTCTTATTATTATTATTATTATTATTATTATTATTATTATTATTATTATTATTATTATTATTATTATTATTTGCTTTCTTACTTTCTAGGAATTTTCTCACAGGCGATCAGAAAATAATTCTCCTATGAAACATGTGGTGTTCCCTGGCCTCTAAATGACAACAAGTCTCCGCGGATTTACAATACTCACCACTTCTTTAAACTTCGCAAATTAGTTTGTGTTCGCACGATAGCCGTTTACTATTGATTTCTCGATGGTAGTGCCAATCGGTTTTCACTGGAATTTGGGTGGCATTATGCCTACCCAAGATTGTAATACGCGTCACACTCAGCACAAGGGAAGTTTAGTTTTCCGCTGTGTTCCCCGGTCGTTCCATCCTCCTTAAGATTTCTCGAATATTTGCTGTAGTGCCATTTTATGCCGACACTACCATTTTTTTTTTTTTTTTTTACAGCGGTGTAAATTTATAATTATACCGTTTCACTTGTCATGATTCCATATTGTATTCCA
>NC_136521.1:60602505-60632505 GCF_053919585.1 Euprymna scolopes | reverse complement strand
TTGCGTAATATTTGCATATAAAAAAGCTTTTAGTAAACAGAAAACACTTTCTAGGGAAAGAAAAATGAAAAGAAACTAAAAAGAAGAAGAAGAAAAGGAAGCAGATAATACACACAAGTAAAGAAAGAGGAGATGGAAAAAACGACGACAAAAGATGACTATGGACAGAAATGGGAAAAGAGAGGATGAAAAAAAAAGAGAACGAGGTAGAATGAGGAGAGAACGAAGAAAAAAAAGAGGAAAAAGGGAACGAAGAAAAAAAGACGAAAAAGGGGACGGCGAAAAAATACACAAATATTTCAACAATAATAAATCTTAGAAAAAGAGAAGAAAAAAAAGAAATTCGTCCAAGAAAATATCAAATAATAATGGAAGCCGTCCGAAAAAGTTACTAATATTGCTACTATGTCTACGCCACCTTCCTCCTCCTCCTCTTTCTACTACTACTACTACTACTACTACTACTACTACTAGTACTTCTACTAATACTAATAATACAAGTAGCAATACTAATTAATAATAATAATAATAATAATAATAACAACAACTATTTATTATTTTATTATATTGGACCCAATATACAGTAATGAATGCAAAAGTGTTTTCAAAAGATATGACTCATAACCGAGAATCGAAACCAAAACTTTTAACTTACGAATTTCTTTTTAAAATTAATATATGAACCAATAGCTATTACGTTTCCCATACATATTAGTAATGTCGTCGTTCGGCCTTCACTTGGATAATTTCGCTTTTTTTTTTAAATTTTCTACATTTTTGCACAAATTTTCCAAATACAAAGTTCAACATGGTTCGAATACCCTATATATTAAAGTCCACGTCTGTAGACCAAAATCTGACAGGGGAGTTTGGTAGAAAAAATGTTTAAACAAATATATTTAGACATATATAAATATATATATAGGAAGAGGTGTGTGTTTACTATAAACTTTTCACGCATATATTTCGTAAGTATGAATTATGTAGAATATCTGCATTAATATAATTACAGGAGGAAAACGGAAAAAAATAAAATAGAATTAATTAAAATAAATGTTGAAAGAATATACACATTAGCTAGATTTTTTGCAGATGAATGCAATTGCCCGACACATATTTTTTGATATGTATTTTCTTTGGAATAAATAGAAAAAGGGTATCTGCATTCAGCTGGGATCAAAGCGTAGTATCTATCATAACGTCATAATCTGAGCCAAGCAAAAAGGATAAGATGATGATGATGATGATGATGATGATGATGATGACAAACATGAAGATGATTAAACTTAAGCATGACAGACCGAGATAAAAGTCTAATATATAAAAGCCAAAATGGGTGTGTATGTGTGTTTGTATGTCTCGCAATAATATTCAACATAATGCGACGGATCATCAATTGGTATCATTTTCAAGCTTGATCCTTCAGATGACAAATATCAATAAATTGGCCAAAAACATTAATTCCTTCACCCTCAACTGGGCAATTTTCTACAAGGAGGGGACGTTTTTTTCGCTGATATTTAAACAAGTCATAATCATCGTCACCGTTGGATTGACTAGCCTTAATTCCAACGCTCTGGATTCTGGTTGCGTGATGGCAACTTCAACTAATACATTATGTTTTTTTTTTCCTTCTTCGTGTTGCGGGTTCAAGCCTGCATGCCTACAATCACTTTTTTTTTCACTTAGACAATTATTATTTTAGTTAATAAAGCCTTGATCGATGTAGGGGAAACCCTTCAGACCGAGACAATAACTATTTTTTGGGACACTGCCAGAGTGCCCCTTTTTGGGGGGAGCTTTTTCCCCCAGATTAACAAACGACTTTGTGTCTAATTTGATTTCGTGGGGAAGCAAATAAATACCATCTGTTCTGATGTTACTCTTAAGTTATTTTTCCTTCGTCAATGCAGGGGAAACACTGAGGCAATTAATATTTATTGGCTAATACCAGAGTACCCCTTGTGCCCTTCTTTGGGGGGGGCTGGTTTTCCGCACATTCAAAACGACCTTGTGTCACATTTTGCTTTCGTCGGGAAACAAATAAATACTATTGAAAAAAATATATTTTTATATGAATAACAATACACAAAAATAAAAATAATCAATTTATAGGAGTGTAGATAATAATAATAATAATAATAATAATTATAATAATAATAATAATAATAATAATAATAATAATTATAATAATAATAATAACAATAATAATAATAATAACAATAATAATAATAATAATAATAACAATAATAACAATAATAACAACAATAATAACAATAATAACAATAGCAATAATAATAATAATAACAGCAATAATTATAATAATAATAAAAATTATAATAATAATAATAATAATAATAATAATAACGTTCAACAACAACGACAACGTTCAACACTAAGATGAAGAGTAACTAATAAATAATGAGAAATTAATTAATCGTAATTTCCTGAAAGTAAGCATTTTTTGTTGACCTCATTTGAGCCGAACTGACCTGAGTCACTTCTGTAGAAATGATCCAGTTCAGCACCGCGCGATGATCTGAGTAACTCAACGCACTGACCTGAGTCACGATCAGTAATGGAGCGTTCAGCTTTATGCCCCGACCCATTTGAGTCAGAAACACGCCGCTTGTTTACTAGACACAACCTATTACTCAATCAAAGACGATTCTGCGTTTCCGCATTTATTTGGAGATATTGATGATTTGAATTATTCAGACTACTGTTCTCATTTTAAGTGTTTTCTTCACAAACTGTCGGTTGATGGATCCTCCGGGCTTCTTTAGGTGTATCTTGTCGAACTTTGAAATCTTTCCGGTGAACTCAGAAATATTTCTCTTGAAGTCAGAAACCTACAGAGGTCCGTGTCTTAGTGAATATATTATTCTTAGTATTTATTAGTGAATTTTGGTAACATTTAATTACAAGTTACACTATTCTGCATGTTGAAATTTCAATAGTCAGTGAGGATAACCATTAAAATACAATTAATTTTGAAGTTTGTTAATTAAATACGGGCTGATATGCCATAATAAGTCCAATCAATTTTGAGATTATAGTAAAGGCGTTCACTATCGTTCCCGGTTCAATACTCGGCTGAACCATAGTAAAGATAAATAAATGTTTCTTGATACACCCTTGAGAAGACAAAATTCAATAAAAGCGGAGGGTCAAATTTCAGTGAAATAAAGGGAAATAGGAAAGCATTGATGTACACCTCCGTCTATTAGCTAAAACAACATGCTTTCGGGTCACTCTTGTGTATAGTATTATCTTTTTATAGCAT
Source organism: Euprymna scolopes (assembly GCF_053919585.1). NCBI lineage: Eukaryota > Metazoa > Mollusca > Cephalopoda > Sepiida > Sepiolidae > Euprymna > Euprymna scolopes. Next base: position 60,629,219 of record NC_136521.1, on the reverse strand, counting down.
GAAGTTCACAAAGACAAACAAGAAAGGTTGAAAAGATCGGCTTCAGAGATTAGAACAGTCTTCTGTGTTTGTAATTGCAGTCAGATTTTTTGGACGAAAGTTGCTTATCGCAAAATCTTTCAGTTCAACTATGGTAGCAGATTCTCTGTCCTCATTAACAAAGTCTACGTTCATAAAGATTAAACGTCTCATGAGGATTGAACTACTTGAAATGCTAATTAAGTAGGGTAAGAACGTTAAAATGAGCGAAATTACTCAATACACAAACACATGCTACCTCTTGTTATGAACTGAGTTACACAAAATTTTCCACAAAATTTTCCATGGTTAATTGCCATAGGGGATCTTCAGTCTGAAATGCATTGTAGCCTAAAGCTTCTAATGGAGAGAAAATCTAGACAAGTCTGCGTATCGTAATTGCTATGCCTGTTCATGAATTGCTAATTGTTATGCCTGTTCATAAATTGCTGTATATATATATATATATATATATATATATATATATATATATATATATATATATATATATACTAGCATTTCAGCCGGCATTGCCCGGGTGTTTGGATGTGTATTTAAAAAATTAAGGCTAGACAATCTAAAGGAGAGGATAACTTTAAAAAATATCGGCGAAAAAAGTAGTCCCCCCCTGTAGAAAAGTGCCTAGTTGAAGGGGAAGTTATTAATGTTTTTAGCCAATTTTTCCATATTTGTCGTACGAAAGGTCAACCTTCAAAACGATACTGATCGGAGTAAAATCCTTCGCCTCGATTTAAAGTTTAAGGCAGACATACAAACATACATATACACATACATTTATATATTGGTAACTAAATACTTTCGACCCAAACAGATGAAAAAGCTTGCCATATCTCTGAATACCCTTTATGTAAAATTTCAAATATTTAGACCAGAAATTGTCTGAGTAATTTCGAAGAGACCGCAGGGGTAATTTTTTTTTTAAATTTGGACCCGTATTATGACCATCTTAAAATTTATAATTTGGGCTGAAATACAGTTATTAAGTTAGATCCATGTCCAAAAAACCTTTACCTAAATTTTCAAGTGCGTAAACCCAAAATTGTCGGAGGAGTTTGGTAAAGTTCTCAAACGTCTAATCGTTGAACTTTAACCCCTTAATCGCAAAATTTCTGGCTGAATTCCGATTACAAAGATTTCCCCAAATCTCAGTACCCTGTATATCAAATTTCGAGTCTGTAGACTAAAAATTGACAGTTATTGCGTAGGGAAATGTACACAGACACACAGATACACACACAGATACGTTCACTTATATATATATATATATATATATATGTGTGTGTGTGTGTGTGTGTGTGTGTGTATGTGTGTGTGAGTGTGTGTGAGTTTGTGTGTGTAGCAGAAGTAGTAATTAGAAAAGCCCGAAGAGAGTGTTCAATACTAATACAGAGTAAATACACACACACACACATATATATATATGCACACATGTATATATATATATATATATATATGTGTGTGTGTGTGTGTGTGTGTGTGTGTGTTTGTAGAAATTTATGAACAGGCATAGCAATTACAGCACGCAGAACTGTCTAGGTTTTTCCCTATAGAACCTATATATAGCAGCAATAGTAATTAGAAAAGTCTGAAGAGAGTGTTAAATACTATTACAGATTATATATATATATATATATATATATATATATATATATATATATATATATATATATTATAATATATATTTTTATTACCATTTTATCTTCTTAGTTACACATGTTACGGTTAATGAATGGTATGAACGATCCAAAACCATCATCAGACTTTACAGAAATAATTATTATGATTGAGAAAAAAAAAGGCACAAAAAAACAGGAAAAAGAATTTCAATTTCTATTCGATATCAGCGGCAGTTAAGTTTTAAGAAACATTGAAAGGTGTTAAGGGGTGAAGGGGTGTTAAAATATTAAATCAGACACGGATAGGAATGGAAGCAGGAAGTGATAGAGTGAAAGAGAAAGTGGTTAAAAGAAGGGTGTTAGATGGGTAAAACTTTTAAGGTAGCGGTAGGAGGAAAAAAAGAGAGGGATAAGAAATAAAGTAGAAGGAGAGAGCAAGCAGTTAATTTTGTTACCACCACAATCTTACACCCTTCTTTCCACCCTTTTTTCTCGATCTACTCCTTTTTTTACGCAGTTTCTATGCTGATAAGCCTTTTTACTCCTTCATTCTTTTTCACAAGAATCGATCTGTAGGTTTGATGCATTGAACATTGTCATTAATTTCCACGAATTTAATCACTGTGTCCAAGTTCATTATTATTATTATTATTATTATTATTATTATTATTATTATTATTATTATTATTATTATTATCAAAGTGTCATAACGACCAAGGAATTGGAACATAATCGTCCGGATTTGGTCATCATTGACAAAGTCTAAAAAAAAAAACTGGCAGATTCTAGATTTTTAGTACCCGGAACAGGAATGTGAGAGAGAAGGAGAACGAGAAGTGGAGCAATTATGCTCCAATGGCCTTGGAGTTAAGGCGAATACATGGGTTAAAACACAAATAATCCTGGTCGTAGTTAGTACACTAGGAGTAGTATCAAGTCGTCTAGAAGGGGAATTGAAAAAACTACAAATCCCCGATGATTTAGACGCTTTCAATCCTCTGCTATTGTAGGTAATACCAACATCCTTAGAAAAACCCTTGTTTTTTAAGCTCCTGGTTGTGGGCCCAGAGAGACGCTGATAAACGAAATCAAAATAATAATAATAATAATAATAATAATAATAATAATAATAATAATGATAATTATTATTATTATTATTATTATTATTATTATTATTATTATTGTTGTTGTTGTTATTATTATTATTATTATTATTATCATTTTTATTACTTAAACATGTGGCAGTCGTTGTGGTGTTTGTGCAACGCATGTTAATTTAAAGTTGCACAATCACTACATCGAATGACTGTCTCTTCTATGAATTGTATGTATTGGGTTTTTGTTCAACTTAAATTCATTTAATTGTACTCATCATCATCATCATCATCATCATCATCACTGTCGCCATGTTCAATAAGGATTTATGCTGTTGTGAACGCATTTTTTATTCAAAAGTTTAAAAAAAAAACACCGCATCGAAGTACTGTCACTCCTACGAATTTTATGTATTGGATTGTTTTTTTTATTTAACTTAAATTCATTTAATCGTACCCATCATAATCATCATTGTTATAATCATTGAGGATTATGTCCGTTGTGAAAGCATCTTCAATTTGAAAGTTGCACACACACCGCATCGAATGTGTTCCTCCTTTACGAATTGTATGTATTGGATTGTTTTCCTTTTTTATTCATGTTAAATTCATTTAATCGTACCATCATCATCATCATCGCCGTCGCCATGTTAAATGAGGATTTCTGCTGTTGTGAACACATATTTAAGTTAAACGTTGCACAAACACCGCAACGAATGAATGTCTCTTCTATGAATTGTGTATATTGGTTTGATTTTTTATCCATGTTAAATTCATTTAATCGTACCATCATCATCATCATCATCATCACTGTCATAATCATTGGCGATTTATACCGTTGTGAACGAATCGTTAATTTAAAAGCCACACACACACACCGCAAAATATGAATGTCTCTCCTACGAGTTGTGTGTATTTGATTGTTTTTCTTTTTTATTCATATCAAAGTAATTTAATCGTATCCATTATCATAATCGTCGTGAGTGTTTCTGCCGTGTGGAACGCTCCTTCATGTATATTCTACATGTACGTGTATGTGTACGTGTCTATATCCACATGCATGTAAATGCGTATATGTGTTCGTCTACGTATGTATGTGTACATGTGTGTCTATGCATATGTATGCTTGCGTGCATATGAATGTATGCATGTATGTGTGTGTGTGTTTATTTACATGCGTATGTGGGGTGGAGAAAGCTACCATAAGCCCTGGTAAACGTAACCCCTCTAAGAGAACAAATCTCTGATAAAAACATAAAGTGGAAGAACAGTACCCGCAAAAAGATGGTCCGCAGTTTGACTTGTTACTGTTTTTTTTTTCTTGCTTATTGCTGGTTCTTAACATTGTTAAAAGAGAGAGAGGGGGGGGAGAGACTTTGCTCTCGAACAAACCTAAAACTCTGTAATAACATCTTTGTATAGATACTCCCTCAGACATTCGTCTACAAAACAAAAAGAAAACACATAGACCTGTGCTGATGGAAAAGTTGTGACACGTGTAGGCCTGAAAGGCTGGAAGCATGTCATAACTTATCTACCATGATTATATGTATATATGTAAGTATGTATCTATGTATGCGTGTATGTATGCATATATGTATATGTCTGTGTGTATATGCGTATGCATGTTTATATATGTGCATGGGTATATATGTATATATATATATATATATATATGTATATATGTATATGTGCATATGTGTTCATATGTATATTTACGTATATTTATATATATATATATATGTTTGTGTGTGTATGTATATGTGTTCGTATATATGCATATATATGTATGTGTATGTATATGAAGGTATATGTAGGTGTATGTGTGTATGTATGCATGTAATACATGTGTGCGTATATCTATGTTCATATGTGTGTATATTTGTATGTATGCATGTGTGTATATTTGTATGTATGCATGTACGCACGTTCGTAGACATTTTGTAAACATTGTTTTTAAAAAATAAAAAAATAATACTCTATTATGTTTTAAACGACTGTAATTGTTTATTTTGGAAGTATATTTCATAAAAAAAATTGACAACCCACTTTAAAAACAGAAATTACGAGTTTTATATATTTTATTCGCAGTTTTTTTTTTACTCTTCTGGCGGCCATGATGTAAGCCCTAACGGCATTTTTGGAGATTACCGTGTGAAGTATATATACCTCGCGAGTTCACGTTTAAATCTCATTTTGTTAAATCCCCCCCCTTTTTATTTTTTTTATTTTTTATTTTATTTTTTTTATATACACTTAACACTTCTTTTTTATATATACTTCGCATTTCCGGTTATAAAATAGACGAATATTGGCTGAAGAGAGCTTGATAATGATACCTTAAACGGGCCTTATGTTCGGGCCTGAAACTTACGGTACCAATGATCTGTCTCAACTTACAACTTTCTGTACACAAACTATAAATACGCTCTTACATTTTTGATTTTTCTTTTTAATTGAGCACTCTGCTGGAATTCTTTTCCAAAAAAAAAATAATCATATATATATATATATATATATATATATATATATATATATATGTGTGTGTGTGTGTGTGTGTGTGTGTGTGTGTATGTGTGTGTGTGTGCTCAATTACAGAAATGTTAATCATGTTGCTTAATATTTGAATCAATTCACATGGCTTAAATTCTTATTGATAGATCTACACTACCATTTGTTAATTGATTTGAAATAGATTCAACCCAGGGAATAATCTCTTCTAATATATATATATATATATATATATATATATATATATATATATATATATATATATATATATATATATATATACATATATATATGTATGTATATATATACATATATATATATATATATATATATATATATATAATCACGAACTTACGAATTATTCCCTTGCTGATAATTACTATAAAGTGAAGAGGAAATTTTCTTGTAATGAGTGGCTTTCGCAACAACTTTGTTTAAAACGGAAGTAGGTGTTTCGAGTATTAGTTTAATGACGCCATAATTCATTTTATTAATCCCTTGGTAAATTTTAATGTTCAAGAGAGATTTGTGTCTCGTCTATAGGAAGAATATAATATCTTGGGAACATTTTACTTGTGTTCTTGTAACGGTCTTTTTTATGTTCGGTGTTTTTTCTTTCTTTTGATAGTATTACCTTACACTATTCAGTTGCTGTCTGTTTACAACTTTAATATAATACATGGCGCATTTTTTCATTACAGACAGGAAAATAACAAATAGCTTTAAACTTTAAACAGACACACACAGATATATATATATATATATATATATATCAAACCAGGCTCCTTCAGTCTTGGACAGACTACGGATACCCACGAAGGTTTGCTTGCGCGGGGAATCTACAACCACACCACTCCTGAGACGACATTGGTAAATACCAGTGGCAAGTGAAGTACAGTACGACTGGAAACAAATGCCGAGATGAGCGCAGAGCACATACAGCGCCTAGAATTCCCAAATTGTTACCCATCTGATACTAACCAGGCTCAATGTTGCTTAACTTCAGTGATCTGACGAGACCCGTATGTTATCACGATTATGCCGCTTATATATATATATATATATATATATATATATATATATATATATATATATATATATATATATATATATATATATATATATATATATATATATATTTCAGGATTTTCTTTCTTTATAGTAATCTTCTTGATAGTACAAAGTAATCTCCTCCGACTGAAATGCACTTGTAGTAACATCCTCACAACTTTTTGAAGGCGTCATGGTATTCCATTGGTGTAAGCATATCAATGACCCTCGTCACAGCCTTCTTAATCTCCTAAATTGTTTCATGGCGACAGCTTCTAATATTTTCCTTTAACTTTTGGTTATTCCCTACAATAATCCAAAGTCACAGGAAGCAAGGCTTGGACTATAAAGAAAATGGAGGTATCTGTTGATGCCCATCTGGGTCAAACATCTGTGCATACTATTGACAGACGCTGCGCAACTCTTTCGCCGCCTCAGATCCTCGGAAGTGTTGGGTTAATAATTCCCACAATGACATCAAACTGTGCACCTATTATTTTTATGTAAACTTATCAGTGGCAGACTTATTTGGCCAATCCATCTTCCTTACGCGTCCCACGCCTCTCATGATTCCAAACAGACTACGTGCATTTCTTGAATCTCTTATGCCACTCAAAAAGTAATGGTTGATTCATGCAAGCTGGTCCAAATGCATTCTATACGTTCCTCTTACAGGATATCAAGTTCAAACTTCATATATAAAGTATCTAAACCCATACGAAATGTTATAGTTGGGTTTTAGCCCAGAAAAATCGGTACAAAAGTGGAAAAATTAAAAACAATAAAATTTGCTAGGAAAAGGTCGGATTCCGTCATTACGAATATGCATGCATAGCGTAGTAATTTATGTTTTAGTGATTTATGTTTTAATTTTTAGCCATGCAGCAAGCATGTCTACATAGCTTAGACATCAACGGTGGAAGCAAAAATTAAATGATAAGCTGAAGAGTTTGGTTTCGATTCTTGGTGTTGGCGCACGAATATCTTTTTGTTTTACTTTTAAAATCATTACTATATATTGGGTCCCATATAATATAATAATAACTGCGAACTCTGCATTAATCGAAATATCGTATTTAAGCATATTTAAGCAACGGGCAATGCTGGGATGCCTGCTAGTAGTTCAATAAATCTAATCATCTTATTAAGAAACCACATAAATATATAATTACTTAATGAACGTTCGTATTTGCAAAGAGAATGTTCAAATTAGTTAAGATTACTGAAGTCGCTCGCATATCCTTGTTTGAGTATAGGAAGAAGTTTGTTTTATCAAATTTTATTAAGACATGTATGTTTTTAATATCAAATTTAGAGCTAAAAATGGAATTTTAAATGTATATAGATGTATATAAAGTGTTTTGCTTGTATTCTTAATTTCTAACTTCTGTAAATCATTGAATCAGCTTATCTTATTTTTTACATAGGAGTCACCACTTATCAAGGCCCGGAGGCCACTCTAGGATAAGGGTTATATAATGCACAAAAGTCAATAGGATAATATTATAATAGTTAATAATGGTTATTTGGTAAATTGGATTAGTTAAGGGGACGGTTCATCAAGAATTTGTTTATGTTGGACTTTAAGTTAACCAAGTTGTAGTCGGCTGTGAAGCAGGAAAATGGAAGAGAGTTCCACAGGCGTGCAGTTCTTATAAAGAAGCTTGTCCTTGGAATCTACGTTTTGATTTAAGCACAGATACATTGTGGGGTAAATTATTGGCAGTGGTTTTAGCTAGACGGGTGTTTTTCGTGACAGATTGGTGAGGGGGGATCAGAGATTAGAGATCACACGAGCACTTGCCATGGAAATAACTATAAAACAAAGCCAGGCTCGCAACGTCCATTCTGTAATAAAGAGGTTGCGTAGAAGAGAAAATAGAATGTTTTTATTTTAATTCTTTTTTTTATTTCGTGTAGATTGAAGCATAAGACAAAAAATGCAATAGTAATACAAACGTTATATAGTTTCAATGAGTAACAGATTATGTTGTCCAAAAGGGGGGAAGGGAGAAGATAGATGGAAAGAAAAAACGAAAAGAGAGGGAGAAAGAAAGATAATAAAACGTGTGAAATGCTAAGAAAGAATAATACTAAAAGGCTCTAAATAATTGCCTTGGACTTAACCAAGTTGGAAAGAAATATAGATTCAGCGATGAACGCTGCGAAGAAAGAATGAACATGCTTGAACTGCGTGTTCGAACAAACGGTCAAGGTGTGAACTCGTGTTGCGCACAAGGTTCCAATGTCCCTCAAGTCATTTCAAATGAAGGCATTTTGCATTGGATCGACCAAAGGTTATAATGGGTTACCAAATTACTTCACACAAGTGAAAATACTCGCTCGCATCGCCCGCAGGTAAGGGTGGAATTTCAATCGGAATTAAAAGGATATAGAACATGTTGAGATAGATGCTGGGCGGGAAATGGCGGTTTGCTTGCTTTGTCTGCACTTTTAACTCCCAACTTCCGGAATCACTGAACTGGAATATCTATCTCTATTTTAAGATACTGAATTTGGCATTTCATCTTGTTTTGATACGAAAAGACAAGTTACTAGCAGGATGTTCGGCATTGGCTTGCCGTAAAACACGCTTAAATATGATATTGTGTGTTAATAGCGTATATACTTTCCTGGATTCCGGCGTTGCCCGGGTGTGCGTAGGTGTGTGTTCAGCAAAAAAAAAAAAATAGTTGTAGTAGGTTGGCAGGCTCGAACCCATGACGCGAAGACGGATAAGAAACCAAAAAATCGAAAATTTCGAGCGCGAAATAAATGTGGTAGTAGGCAGGCAAGCTCGAACCCGTACCGCGAAGGAGGAAAGTAAGCGAAAAAAAAACTCTGACGCGTAAGCTGTTACATCTATCCCCAAACTATAAGTGACCAAAATTTTCATTAAGGCTAGACAATCGAAACGAGCGCGATGATTTTCGAATATATCGGCGGAAAAAAAAAACGGCCCCTCCCTGTAGAAAAGTGTCCAGTTGAGGGTGAAGTAATTAATGTTTTTGGCCAAGTTTTCGATATCTGTCGTCCAAATGGTCAACCTTCAAGTCAGACCGATCTTATGCAAATCCGTTTCCTTTGCCGACAGTTTTTTCGAGACATACATACATAGTTTTAAAAGATGGATCCAATATAATATATATAGTAATGAATTAAACAGTTTTGAAAAAAAAAATGACTCGTGCGCCACCACCGAGAAAAGAAACCAAAACGATTAACTTACGATTTACATTTGCCTTTGACGTTAATGCCTGAGCTATGAAGAAATGTTTGCTACAAGGCTAAAAATTAAAAAATGAACCAATAGCTACTACGTTATGCGTGCATATTCCTAATGTCGGCATTCGACCTTCACCTGACAAATTTAATTTTTAAAAAATATTTTCACACATTGGTACTGATTTTGCCGGAGCTAAAACACCAACATAAATTTTTGCATTGTTTTAAATACCGTACATGTTAAGTTTAATGTCTGTAGATTTAAAAAAAAAAAAACTAGAAGGAGTTTTGTAGAGAACTTTTCAAACAAATAGATATACGCATCTATTTGGATAGTTTTATGTTTACTATACAAAGTAAAAATCGTGTAGAATATCTGCATGAATATAATTACACGTAACAGTTAACTAAAGATGATCCCATGAGAAAACCGAAGAACTATTAGGGAATTAATTAAAATAAATGTTTAAAAGAATATACAAATTAGCTAGGGAATGCAATTTCATGATTCGTGTATAGTTGTATTTTCGTTATAGATAAATAGACAAGGTGTTTTAAATATGAATCTCAATCCAGAAAAAAACCAAGTTCATAGGAATATATATATATATAAATATATATTTATATACATATATATATATATATGACTACTTCATTTAATCTAAATTAATATACGAAAGTAGTAATGTATGCGTAAACTGTAAGTATTTACTTCATCAGTGCTCAATACGTAAGTAGAGTTATAAAATATATATGCCAATTAAGCTGTACAGATTATTCCGCTATTCATCCACGCTAGGATTCATCATATATATATATATATATATATATATATATATATATATATATATATATATATATATATATATATATATGTGTGGGGGGGTGCGAACAAATATTGTATCATTATTAGGACTATGACAAGAGAATATTCTTGTTATTATTTTGACTCTCGGGTATATATCAGTTAATATCCCATGTGATTTTTTTATATAGAGTGAAGTGGTTCTCAATTGATTAACTGTGTCTGTGTCGGATATATACTAGAGAGTCAAAACTATGAAAAGAATATGCTGTTGTCGTAGCCTTAATCATTATTTTGCTAAGAATTTACCGTTTGCCAAGACTCGGTAGTCACTCAAATATAAAGGTTAATCCGGGTCAGGAAAGACAACATTTTAATAATCAACAATGAAAGAAATAGATTATTCAAGAGGGCGGTTAAGCAACACTTTTTTAACTTAAGAATTTAAAATGATTGTTCTATGTGCAACTAGAAGGACACCCGACGTTGCACGACCCTAAAATACGCACAAATATTGTATTTTAATTCATACCGAAACTGAGACATGTGCATGCGATTTTTAAAATAGTTTAATTCTTGTAAAAAAAATATAAAATAAAATACTCGAGCTGAGATCGAAACATTAACCTAAAGTCAGTGAGTCAAGTTCGATACACAATAAATTAGCTAGACACGTTTTTTTTTTAATACCTATTTATACTGAACATAAGGAATTTGTCAGGTGAGCCATTCATGCGTGCGAATTTGTCAAACACCTGAAAATCGATGAAAACCGTATGACTCCCATGTAGAAAATTTTTCAATTTTTATCCATAAGCAGGCCGCTTCTTTTTTTCGAATGAAAACTAATTACAAAGTTTTCCACGTGTCTGAATTCTCTATAAACCAAATTTCCAGACTGACATTTCGTTGGGTATATAGGTTGAGAATACTCTTCACACACATTCTCACTTAGATATATTTATATATATGTATATATATATATATATATATATATACATATATATATATATATATAAATTTATATATATATATTTATTTGTACATATAAATAAATATATATATATATATATATAGAGAGAGAGAGAGAGAGAGAGAGAGAGGGAGAGAGAGCAAGTTATAAAAATTTATATGGCAATATATTTTTATTACTTTACCACCTAGCTCTACATATGTACCGAGCACTGGTTTAATTAACACTGCAAATTTATGCCTAAAATTATATTTTCATATATAAATTTATGTGATTAAATGAAGTATATATATATATATATACATATATATATATATATATATATATATATATATGTATATATATATATATGTGTGTGTGTGTGTGTGTGTGGGTGTGTGTGTGTATTAGTTCCTTTTACTTCAATCGATGCATTCGTAGAGTTTACTAAAGTTCTAATTTACGTCTTAAATATAGAGTTAGTAAATAAATCGAGAAGATAATTATTTTCACAACACTTAACTCTAAAATATGTCATAGTATCTCTTCCTAATATTTATCTTACCGGATCCAAGCACAAGAATTCATCTTGTAGAGTATCCATCTTACTATTATAACTTGAGATAATACCACTTGGAGAATGTGCGCTATTACTCGTAAAAACGAGCGAGTATACCGAAAACACTATGTAGTTTTGAATATAAGTTGTAGATGTTTATACATACATACATGATGATTGCAACGTCTTGTCAGACGAGTGCCACTCCCTACGACATTTAAAATCCATGAGCCCAAATGCCTGAGGGAGTATCTACACAAAGATGTTGTTACAGAGTCTTAGCTTTGTACGACAGCTAAGTCTCTCTCTCGATTCAAAATGCTGAGATCCAGCCACAAGCAAGAGCAAGATAGCCAGCCACAAATTAAACTGCAGACCAGCTTAATGCGGGTACTGGTCTCCCGCTTTGTTTTTTAAATCAGAGATTTGCTTCTCCTAGAAAGGTTGCCTTCACCACGGCTTACGGGAGCCCTCTCCACCCCAATGCACACATATATATACATACACACACACACACACACACAAATATACACTGTGCTAGTTGGCCGTTGGCCCAGAAAAAGAGTTCATTCGCTCTTTAGAAGGTCTTGTTTTTGATCCTTCAGGGAGACTAGCCACCCTCCTCACCAAACAAGTCTGGTGGGGGAACCAGTTTAGTCGCCGGTGACCACACCCTGAGGCAGGTAGTACTGGGTTACATGGTACCACTAGCATAAGACATGACCTGACAAAAAACATACATACGTACATATACATTTATATATATATATATATATATATATATATATATATATATATAACTACTTCATTTACTGACATAAAATTAATATACGACAGTATAGATTTATGCGTAAACTTTAAGTATTTACTTCAAAAGTGTTCAATACGTAGGTAGAGCTAGTTAGTAATTTATAAAATATATATGGCGATTAAGCTACACTGAATATTCTGCATTTCATCCACTATAGGATTCGTCAGGCTTATGCGCATATACCTATGTATATGCGTGTGTGTGTCAACACCTAAGACTCATATATATATGTATACTTATGTGTGTATGTATACAGCTCATATGTATATATATATGTGTGTGTATATATATGTGTATATATACATATATATATATATATATGAATACATGTGTATATACACACATATATATATATATGTGTGTATATATATATATTTAGAGAGAGAGAGAGAGAGAGAGAGAGAGAGAGAGAGAGAGAGAGAGAGAGATACATAGCTATTAGCGCAACCATACATCCGTTTTTTTTGGTAAAACCCGCTGTTTTTTGTCGGTGTTCGAAATATTTTCGTCAATTCATAATAAATAGGTCCGCTCTCTCATCTTTCACACATGGCTTCTGTTTATTTGTGTTGGGATCAAGAACGGGGTTATGGCGACGATGGCACTTTTATTTCGTGCCGAACAAAGGGGGGCCGCCGGTGTTATATGGAGTTTACCAGACACTTGTATATATTAAACATAGTCCAAAGTAAAAAGTTTTAAGTCCTAATTCGCGGAGATTGTGAGATTCCGTTATTTATATAATATCAAGACGCTGGCACCTATTCTTACGCATCTACCAAGAGGTTTTCCTCTACACTCTAAATAATAGTTTTTACCGAATATTTACAGGGAGATAATCCTCAAAATTCAAAATTACTTTATCTGTCAGTTGAAATAAATGATGTTTACACCGACAATAATTTTCCGTTGTAGAGTGTTACCGTCTAAATTTTTGGATATTAACGATGGTTCAATTTAAAAGTATCAAGCCACATTGCTTATAAAATGCTGATATTTATATGATATTCACACTCGGATACCTACTTACACGGACCTATCTCTGGGACTATCCCATGCAGTATAGTTTTGTCTATGCAATTTAACGCTTCATAGTTCTCCTCTTTCGGAAAAAAATGGGCAACCATGTAATCTATATCTCTATAAATGTGGAATCGTATGTGTGTCTATGTGTGTACATTTCTCTACAAAACTACTCTGTCAATTTCTGTCTACAGACTCGCAATTTTATATCGGTTTTCGGCCAGAAATTGGCTGTAAAGGAGTCAAATTTCATCGATTTGGCCTTTGTAAACTCTACCAAACTCCCCCTGCCAATCCTGGAGATAAACACTTGAAAGTTTACATGTTGGTTACGTAGACAGGGATCAAACGTTTTAATTGAATTTGAGCCCAAAATAATAAATGTTAAGGGGTCAAAATTGTGGTAGAATATTTTTAAATATTGACGTCTGCTAATCTACCAAATTACTCAAATGGACAGAGTTATTGTATAGGGAAATGTACACAGACACACAGACCCTTTCATTTTAATAGATATACTAGCATTTCAGGCCGGAGTTGCCCGGGTGTTTGGAGGTGTATGTTGAGTAAAAAAAAAAGCGGGATTTTTTTTTAATTTGACCCCTATTATGACCCCTTAATATTCATTGTTTTTGGCTTAAATCAAGTTATTAAGTTAGATCAATGTCCAAGGTACCTATATATAAAATTACAAGTGTTAGACCCAAAATTGGCAGAGGAGTTTGGTAGAGTTCTCAAATGTCAAATCGTTCAACCTTGTACCCCTTAACAGCCAAATTTCTGACCGAAAACCGACCATAAAGATTTTCCCAAATCTCAGTACCCTGTATATCTAATATCGAGTCTGTAGACTTTAAATTGACAGAGGTATTGCGTAAGGGAATTACACACACACACACACACACACATACACAACCACACACACACGCAGGCACGTCCACTTTTATATATATATATATAGATAGATAGATAGATAGATTATGGTAAAAACAGAGGGAGATAAGTCAGAAAAGAAGACAAAGAAAGCGGGATGTTATTTGGACAACTGTAAAAATAATAGCTTGAATTGTGTTAATAGAATCTTGTCAACATAGACTGGGGTTTTCAGATAGACAGCCAGGCTTATATGGAAAAGAAAATCCTCATATTTTCTTATAGATAAATGCAGGTGCATTAGTTTTAATTATAGAGTAGAGAGATAATATAAAAGAGAGAGTCTGTGTGGAACTCTTGTAATCTTTATGAACGAGTTCAATTACTTCCTTTGCGTATAGTAATTCTAGGCTCACTGCAAGAAGGGGGGGATGAAAGAGAAGGATTATAAAAGACAAAAAATATTTGGATATTTATAACTATAATAACTTGATATAGAACATATCAGCTTCTTGCATTAGATTGTGTGTTTAGATAGATCGACATACAGACTAATCTATTTATCTATCTATACTCCTATAAATGCGTTTCTCTTTTGTGTGTATTGATATTCATTTTAAAAACCCTCTTTTCTATTTATTTAAAAAGAAAATAAAATGTTCTTATATATGGGTCGTAGAATTGCATTCACTAGCAAAGGATCTAGCTAATTTGCATATTATTTTAAACATTCATTTTAATTAATTCCCTATCAGATTATTCCGTTTCTTGTGTGATGATCATCTTTAGTTAACTATTACGTGTAATTATATTTATGCAGATATTCTACATCATTTATACTTGCATAATATTTGCCTAAAAAGTGAGCAGTAAACACAAAATTGTCTCCATATATATTTATATATACGTATATATTCTTGTTTTTCTATCTATCTATCTATCTATCTATCTATATATATATATATATATATATATATATATATATATATATATATATAAAACTGAACGTGTATGTGTATCTGGGTATCTGTGTGTCTGGGTAGATTTCGCTACGCAATAACTGTCAATTTTTAGTCTACGAACTCGAAATTTGATATACAGGTTAATGGGATTTGGGAAAATCTTTGTAATCGGTATTCGGCCAGAAATTTGGCGATTAAGGGGTCAAAGTTCAACGATTTGACCTTTGAGAACTCTACCAAACTCCTCCGACAATTTTGGGTCTACGCACTTGAAATTTTAGATACAGGTTCCTTGGGGAGGGATCTAACTTAATAACTTGATTTCAGCCCAAACCCATAAATTTTAAGAGGGTCATAATACCGGTAAAAATTTAAAAAAATTGACCTCTGCGTTCTCTTCAAAATTTCTGAGACAATTTCTGGTCTAAATATTTGAAATTTTACATAAAGGGTATTCAGAGATAGGGCAAGCTTTTTCATCAGTTTGGGTCGAAAATGTTCAGTTACCAATATATAAATGTATGTATGTGTGCCTGTTTGCATGTCTGCCTTAAACTTTGAATAGATGCGACGGATTTTTCCTAGATCAATATCGTTTTAAAGAATAGATCTTTCATACGACAAATATCGAAAAATTGGCTAAAAACATTAATATCTTCCTTTTCAACTAGGAACTTTTCTACTTGGGGGCGGGACCACTTTTTTCGCCGATATTTTTTAAAGTTATACTCTCCTTTAGATTGTCTAGCCTTAATTTTAATTTTTAAAAAATGTCGCTTCGGTTTGGCGGTGGTCGTAACAGCGTAACCGTTAGGTTTTGCCCCGTTCTTTTCCTGCTTTGCGGTACGGCTTTGACCCTGCCTTCCTATTACCACTTTTTTTGCTCAACACCTGGACAACGCCGGGCACTCATGCTATATCTATAAAAGTTAAAGTGTCTGTCTGTCTGTGTGTCTGTGTGTGTATATTTCCCTACGCAATAACTGTAAATTTTAAGTCTACAGACTCGAAATTTAACATACCGTGTACTGAGATTTGAGAAAATCTATGTGATCCGTTTTGGGACAGAAATTTGGCGATTAAGGGGTCAAAGTTCTTAGATTTTACCTTTGAGAACTCTACCAAACTCCTCCGACAATTTCGGGTCTAAATACTTGCAATTTTACATATAAGATTTAACTTAATAACTTGATTTGAGCCCAAAACAATAAATTGTAAGGGGTCATAATAGGGGTCAAAATTAAAACAAATTGACAGCTTTTTTTTTTTGCTCAGCATACACCTCCAAATACCCGGGAGGCGCCGGGCACCCATGCTAGTTTTTAAAGAAAGCAAATAGTTATATTTGTATTTTTTATGGAGATCGCTTGAGACTGTGCATGAAACTAATTGATGTACGCAACTAACAAAGACAAAATCTGATTATCGCAAAGAGAGGATATGTCTATTAACCTTAATCTTGAAAAGACGGAGAAGGAAGCCTGACCAGAAGGAAACTTCACCAACTTGCAGTTCTTGAAAAAATGCTACAGAAATAGGCAGCTGTACTACAATGAGTTATTAAAACAACGAATTGATGGCGACCACTAGACTAACGAATCAAAAGAGCTGGAGAAAAGGAAGCAGATAATAGATTAGGCAATTCTAAGGAAGACATGGCATAATACTATTTGTAGAAAATACTGAGAGTAGCAACATGAAATCTATGAGAGAGAGTTTGCAGTGGAGAAGAAAGTGCGGGGCTAATCAAGTTATAGAAATGTTTCTGCAATTTATGAACGACCTTAAAATGGAACATAATTTCACGGGCTCAGATATGACAACAGTAACCCATGCATGGTTAGATAGTAGAGCTGTAGCGATAGAAATTAGCATTGGGTGTGAGAAAGTTTTAAGGGCGATAGAAGGAACCGATTTTACTAGAAGCAGAAGAAGAAATATACTTAATATATGGACTTCATGTGAGATTTAACGAGAAAGAAAGACCAATAAGTGTAAGAGTCGATTTCTCATCAAGAACAGACACATTCATCAAGATCTCAGAAAGAAAACAGGTCCGCCTACAATTGAAGAACAATAGCTGTGTCTTAATTAATTAGGCTGCTTTTTTGTTATTATAGCCGAAGCAGAGGAAGAGATTGCCAGAGAGAGATTAAGAAAGACAAAGAAGGAGAGGATGTTATTTAACAACAATAGGAAGTATTTTTTTACATAGCAGCTTATCAGAATAGATTTGTTTTTCGGATAGTCAGATTAATATGAAAAAGATAATACTTTTATTTGTTTCTAGACTAATAAAATTTTGGTTGGTTGTTTTTTTTTTGTTTTGTTTTACGGCATATCAACCAATTTCGGGTTATTTAATGCCGAATCCAAAGATTTTGAAGCCCTGGATATGACCTTAAACTATATCCGGTGGTGAGGCTCCAGCTTGCGGACTTTGAGGAGTGTGGAGCCACCCTTTAATTACCATTGCTCCCAGGTCCACTCTGACCCGAAGTGGCAGTACCTGTTAGGGTCCCAACTATGGGTTAAATAGAAACCGACTTGAAAACAACAAATATATTCTATTTAAAAAAAACTTTCTTCCGAATCTTTGGATTCGGCATTAAATAACCTGATAAGGATTGATATACCGTAAAACAAAAACAACAAACCAACCAACTAAAGATTTTGAAGAAAAATGTTTTAATAGAATACATTTGTTGTTTTCAAGTTGGTTTCTATTTAACCCACAGTTGGGACCCTTACAGGTACTACCACCCCGGGTCAGAGTGGATCTGGGAGCAATGGTAATTAAAGGGTGGGGGCTCACCACTGGATATAGTTTAAGGTCGTATCCAGGACCGGCAAATAAAAGTACATAATCTTTATTATAGAACCCCCCCTCCAAAAAAAAGGATGTAGTTGGAAGAGAAAATATAAGGGTATCCTGGTAAGAAAGCAGGTATGAGGTAACTGTAAGTTTCACCATCTGTATCCAAACATCCTGTTTTCATAAATAGAACTTGTCAGGATAGATTGAGTTTGCTAGATAGACAGATAGACAGACAGACTAATATGAAAATGGAAACGTCCTGTCTATCCATAGAGATACAGAATAATAAAGCCAGGGGTTTGTATTACCGCAACATCGTGCTCATAGATTGCCAGTAAGAATGTATAAAGCGATGCATTATCGAAGTGATTGATTCATCTTTTAAATGATATAAGCGGCGAGCCAGGATATACAGAAAAGGAGGAGCTCGTATCGTGATGGCCGCAGGGGTGTATGGCAAAAGGATATAACTCCAGCTTCGGGGGAGGAAACAACCAGCGACATTGTGTGCGTGTATCTCCATCCCCTTCGCCCTACCCCCAGCGTCGGTCACCGAGAAGCGACATAAGCGCATTATTTCAGCAGGTTCAGCATATCTCTGGCGACGATGATCCGTGAGTGGAATTCGATTTAGGCGAAATGAAATCTGCACTTCTGGAATAGGGGAACGCCACATAATCTAATAGTTGAAATCGGAAACGGAGAATTGACCAAAGGCGATTATCGGCCCGTTTCCCGTTTGGTCGCCATCTTTTTAACAGATAGATTCTCCCCATCTCCCTCTCTCTCTATCTCTTTTTCTCTCTCTCTTTTCCTCTCTCTTTTTTTCTCTCTGTTTCTCTCACATTCTCTCGCTCTCTATCTCTCTCTGTTATTCTTTCTTTCTACTTTCCTCTTAATCTATATCTCTCTTTGTCTCTCTCGCTCTCTCTCTATTGAACACTTATTCTTTCTCCCAATTTTCCTCTTATTTCTTGCTCTCTCTCTCTCTCCCTAACTCTGCTTGCCTTCCTCTATCTAGGCAGTTAATTCTCAGTCTCTATCAATCTATCTCTTCGCCACGATTCATCTCAATTGCTTTCCTTTCTGTCATTCGATCAATTGATCCGTTATGTGAAATCAAATCTATGATCTATAAATATACCTTTCTGTCTTTCTCTCTTTCTTAACACACGGGCACACACACACGCATACACACGCACACACACACGCACACACACACACACACACATATATATATATATATATATATATATATATATATATATATTCATATGGAGAATCTGAATGTAAATTATGTAGAATTACAACAAAAAATTATTCAGAAGAATTGTTCCTATTTACAATGCCTCCCCACGGGACAGAATTAGACACCAGGGTCGTTTTTTTAACGTGGAGAAAAGGAACAAAAATAAAAATTGTCTCAGTCGTGAAGGATTTCTCCTCCACTGACAGAGAACAAGAAATTCAAATGCAGCACCTGAAGAACAGATACTACACATTGATCTGTTACAAGCATTATTAATGTGGGTAATTATAAATATTGCTTATTAGCACATTAATCAAATGTAAATTATATATATATATATATATATATATATATATATATATATATATATATAATGAAATAAAAATTACAATTAAATTTACCAAAATGATATATAGACACTGTCAACCAGATGTAACAGCTCGATAAAACCAAATAAGAGGTAGAGCTTATAATAAGAGCAAATAGTTAATAAAACATGTCAAAAAACACTTTGAAAAAGAGTTTAAACCATATTTAATCTTGAGAGGAAACGCTTAGAAATGCATAGTCCTTAATCCGCGGTGTTTCGAAGAAATACTTTCCTTTTCATCAGAGGGTAGGATTTAGCAAAATGCGGGATCGGATTTTGCATGCAAAATATTTGATAAAACTGCAAGTAAGTCAAAGATCTTACTTGATAAAAAAAAGTGAAGCAAAGGGAATATGGTGAATATATATATATATATATATATATATATATATATATATATATATATATATATATATTAGCTGTATATACCCGATGGTAGAAGGTTGATAAATCTTGGAAGCTGGTGGGTTTAGTCTCATACTACTTAAAATACAATGAAACTTGAAAAATAAATCACACATTTGATAATTGAAAGCATAATACACATCCATTTTCATCTATTCCAATTAAATGGGTAATGACTTAACGAGAAATAACTCTCAAAACTTAAATACATAATTCCTTTAAATATAACCGGTGTAGACTAATAGTAATTGCAAGTACATTAATAAAAAATATACTTTAAATAATATTAATAAATAAAACTTTAAATCATACTTTTGAATAGAACAATGAAAGAAATCCCATCACAAGAAAACAAGTAATGCCATAGAAATAATTATTAAAACAGATTCCTCGTAAAGTAATATGCAAATGAGATTATTACTTACATGTAAATTTCCTTTGAATAACTAATATATATAGTAATCATGCTCGAACGTACGTGTGTAAAAGTTTGTAGTCACTCCCTCGGTCGGTCGGTCTGTCCGTAACACTTTTGTGCTTGACCTTTTTGGTTAAGATCAAAGGTATGTTGTTAATAGATGCTGTTTTTAGATTTTTAAGCTTTTCTTGGCCTTTTGGCCAAGATCAAAGTGTAGTATCTGACAAGGATGACCAACGACCCCCACAATCCCCCCTTTTGAGTTGGCCATGTGCCTAAGTTTTTTGTTCATTGTTAATTTTTACTGTATTTTTAACATGAATAAAAGATTTAATATCTCAAAGTGTAGTATCTGTTCCGGCAGATACTGCAAGGAAAGACCCTATGTGGGGGCAATCCCACATATAAAACCTTGGTCAATGTAGGGGCAACCTTTCATACCAATTGTATCTATCCAGCTCCCCTATCCCCCGGGGAGTTTGTCCCCATTTCCCATTCACTCATCAAATTAAAAATTGGCCCTATGCCTTATTTACTCAGTGGGGGAGCAAATAAATACCTCAAAGTGTAGTATCTGTTCCGGCAGATACTGCAAGCAACGATCGTATGTTGAAGCAATCCCACATATAAGACCTTGGTCAATGTAGGGGCCACCCTTCATACCAATTGTCACTATCCAGCTCCCCTACTTCCCGGGGAGTTTGTCCCCATTTCCCATTCACTCATCAAATTAAAAATTGGCCCTATGCCTTATTTGCTCAGTGGGGGAGCAAATAAATACCTCAAAGTGTAGTATCTGTTCCGGCAGATACTGCAAGCAACGATCGTATGTTGAAGCAATCCCACATATAAGACCTTGGTCAATGTAGGGGCCACCCTTCATACCAATTGTCACTATCCAGCTCCCCTACTTCCCGGGGAGTTGGTCCCCATTTCCCCTTTACTCCTCACATTTAAAATCGGCCTTGTGCCTAATTTGCTCAGTGGGGAAGCATATAAATACAGCTTTTCTTGGCCTTTTGACCAAGATCAAAGTGTAGTATCTGTTCTTACTACATGCTGTACTTATTGTGATATAAAGTGGAGGATCATTTTTCTGTAGTAATTTAATGTAAAATGATCACCCACTTTACAACCAGTCAGTCTCAAAGCCATTCAAGTTGTTTTTGAAGGATTCCAGTTATTTTTTAAGCATTCAAGTAATTCTTAAAGTCATTCAATTCATCCTTAAGTTCATTAAAGTCATTCTAAACCATTTACTTTTTATTTATTTAAGTCATTTCAGCCCATATATCGGTCATTTTAGATTATCTTTAAGAATTTCATGTCAATGCTACACTTACGCATTCATTCATTACACTAGAGCATGCGACTAATTGCTATCCGTCTTGTTGTTAGTGTGAAACATAATTTAAATTGAAAATAAAATGAAATGAATCATGTGGAACTTTGAAAAATTGGTTCAATAATATTAACTCCGTTGATAAAAAGACGATAAAGTAGGGGAAAAAGCATTAGAGAAGCACATATTGGACAAATCAGTGATTGCATTGAAATCTCCTCACTGCATTGAAAACCGTCTCTCGTTTAGGTGCAGAATCGATGGCAATTTTCGGTTCTGGTTTTGAGGCCATGTTCGAGTAACCTGTCATCATGAATGCCGACGCAATAAACAGCAGGTTCGGTCTAGTCTTTTTTTGAATGGATTCTACCCTCTAAATTCTTAGGGCATGCAAACTTTAATATTGTATGTTCACAATGTAGTAAGAATCACGTTAGAAATTTGGCTTCTGGGTTTACACTTATTTTTTCATAAGTGTTCATGATTAGATTAAAAGTTTTGTGAAACATGTTAACAAGTGAGTATAATTTCTGGGGAGGTAACTGCTTATCAAAGTCCAGAGAGCACTCAAGGATAAGGGTGTCAGGTGATCGGTGCGACAACACCTTGATGATCCTTAATGGTGAAACATTGGTATTATTTGTTTATTTAGGAGAAAGCAACAACACACGTTTGTTACTTTGCCAATAATATTTGTTGTAGACCCGTGCTAGGGTTCACCAATGAAAGAAACTCTCTTCACTGAAACCTCTTTTTCACAGAAGAGATGCTGCAAGTTTGGATCCGTTTTATCATTATTTTCATGTCAAGTGCTCGACTGAGCTCTAATCCATGCCCACCCCTCGCCAAACTTTCAAAAGAAACACACGTCTAGCAGAAAACACTATCAATAATTTACCCCACTCTTTATCTGTGCCTAAATCTAAACGTAGATTCCATGAACAAAGCTTTTTTTCTTAGAACTGCACGCCAATAAAATTCTTTTCCGTTTTCCTGCTTTCCAGCTGACTACAATATGCTTGTCTTCAAGATTAACGTAAACAAGTTTTTGATGAGCTGTTCCATATAAGTTAACAAATTTACCGAATTTCCATTATTAACGATTACTTTATTTTCCAATTGTCCACTGTACATACTTTAACCTTTATCCTCGAGTGACACCTTGGTCTTGATAAGTGATGATGCCTATGTAAAAAACTCACCCACAAGTAGTGTAAAATATATAAATATAATATGCATTTATCATAAAGAATACAGGCGACACTAAAGTGGTATGAGAGTAACGTGTTCGTAGCATGCGATAAACATGGTATGAATATTTCCATCTAGTCTTTAAAACCAATGGTATTCATAGGATTGGTTGATTCCACTTAGTTCTCAAATAAGGGCTATATCCCCCCACAACAGTATTTTTCTCATAGACCGCACATGTAGGAAACAATTCTGCTCATGGAATTTCCGGTGTAGTTTAAAGTACACATCTCTTTATTATATATATAAAAATGAACGTGTCTGTGTGTGGGTGTGTCTGTGTAAAATTTCCCACGCAATAACTCTGTGAATTTTCAGTGTACAGTCGCGAAATTTGATATACAGGATACTGAGATCTGGAGAAATCTTTGTGATAAGTGTTCGACCAAAAATTTGGCTGTTAAGGGGGTAAAGTTCAACGATTTGACCTTTGAGAACTCTACCAAACTCCTCCACCAATTTTGGGTCTAAACACTTCATAATAACTTGATTACAGCCCAAAATAATAAATATTAAGGGGTCATAATCGGGGTCAAATTAAAAAAAAATTATCCTTTTTTTTTTTTTGCTCAACATACACCTCCAAACACCCGGGCAACTCCGGGCTTAAATGCTAGTATATCTATAAAAGTGAAAGTGTATGTGTGTCTGTGTACATTTCGCTACACAATAACTGTGTCCATTTTCAGTCTACAGACTCGAAATTTGATATACAGGGTAGTGAGACTTGGGAACATCTTCGTAATCCATTTTCGGCCAGAAGTTTGGCTGTAAAGTAGTCAGAAATTCGGGTGTTAAAGGGTCAAAGTTCAACGATTTGACTTTTGAGAACTCTACTAAACTCCTCCGACAATTTTGGGTCTAAACACTTGAGATTTGAGATATAGGTCCCTTTGACATGTATCTAACTTCATACCTTTATTTGAGCCCAAAAGAATGAATTTTAAGAGGTCATAATAGGGGCCAAAGTTTAAAAAAATTGACCTCTGCGGTCTCTACCAAATTACTCAGAAAATTTCTGCTCTAAACATTTGAAATTTTACATAAAGGATATTCAGAGATAGGGCAAGCTTTTCAATCGGATTGGCTCGAAAATTTGAGCCACAAATATATAAATCTTTTTATGTATGTTTGGATGTCTGCCTAAAACTTTCAACAGAGGCGACGGATTTTCACAAGATAAGTATTGTTTTTAAGCTCGACCCTTCAGACGACAAATTGGGCACTTTTCTACCAGGAGGGGTCGTTTTCTCGCCGATATTTTCGAAAGTAATCCCATATTTTCGATTGTCTAGCCTTAATTTAAACCTGCGTCACTTCCAGTTTGGCGGTGGTCGTAACAGCAAAGACGTCACGTTTTTTTCACGTTCTTTTCCTGCTTCGCGGTATGGGTTCGAACCTGCCTTTCTACTACTACTTTTTTTTAGCAACACACACCTCCAAACACCCGGGCAACGCCGGGCACCCATGCCAGTATTGAAAAACAATGTTCTCGATAATATGGCATCTAGATGCCCCTAGAGACACTAGAGCATAGTTTAAGGAACCATTATGCATCAGAGTAAATAATCTGTTATCGCGCTAGTCCAAGGTTGTGCTTTTAATTTATTTGGACGATATCGTCATCTCAGGGTAATCTGTAATTTATACTACATTCGATTAGAATATGACCAAAAAATATCGGAGGACAGAATCATGAATCTTCATATTCCGTCACATTAAATAAGTATTATATATTGCTACAGGTAACAGCCTTTGTGTTCACCAGAGTCGCCAGAAACATTTTCCATAATGGGTGAAGTGAAGAATGTTAAGGAAGTGAAAGTTACAGGAATACAGAAAACGAATTTACGCTCCATTGTCTATTCTATATAGCTTTGACGTACAATAAAGACCGTAAGACGTTTTTGATAATTATTTCAAAATATTTTTACCATTTTTTTTTAGAATATTTTCATGGATATAGGAAGAATATCTGTGAATTATCTTTATGATGAAAGACAGTATAGATTATTGTATTTTACCTTTTTTTTTCCTTTTTCTTTAGGAACATGTATAAGTATTTAAGTACTTTAGGGTTTTGCTATATGTATATATATATATATATATATATATATATATATATATATATATATATATTTAAATAAGGGAGTAGTCAACAACAATGTGTATTTTTTAACATTATTTTATTATTGCGTGTCTTTGTTTTTCATTGAGAATTATGTTTGGATCATTGTAATAATGGTTTTAAGTCATTGAAATCGTTTACGCGCATTTCAGACGGTCTGTGATGCGTCCTCGTAAGAAATTATTTTCAAATGTGTAAAAATGGCGATTTTCGTAGTTAATTTGAAGTTTTTCCAAGGGGTGGAGGCTTGTAAGTGTTTATTATTCATTGGTATGCTGAATTTTTATTGCTTTTTTATTTGGCTTGTCCAGGGAGACGTTGACCTCGCTGTAGTCGCTATCTCTTTCTGCTAATGTTTTTTTTCTTTTCCTTTAGGGCGGGGTAGGGTGTGTGTGTGTGTGTGTGTTTATGTGTGTGTGTGCGCGTGTGTGTGTGCGTGTGTGTGTTTGCTTTTATTGGTTTGGGAATGTGTATATTGTTTTATAGTATTTTGGGATTATTTGCTTCCTTAGGAAGGCGGCTGTGGTCCGAGGTCATTACTAATGTGTATGTGTGGGGAGGGGGAACTGGCTCTTCTGAAATAAGGGTAGGGGTGCTTTCATTCTATTTTGATATTTATTTTTTGGATTCTTGGATTTTAGTATTGTGATTTTTCGTTTTAGTCTCATATTATGTTTGTTTAGAAAGAGGGGTGTATTTAAAATAGGGGATTTTTTAATGTTTCTATTTATTTGTCTCCCCATATGGGTATGGCCAGACCCAGGATCGGTTCCTTGTGTGAGGAAGATTTTGTTCCCCAGAGGGGGGGCATTGGAGGGTGTATAGGTATGGGAGGGGGATGATAGAAGGATGATAGTCGTTTCAGTCATGAGGGGGTTCTCCTCCACTGACTATATATATATATATATATATATATATATATATATATATATATATATATATATATATATATATATTATTTACGGAACGTTTAGATAAGAAAGAAAGTTTAGATGAGAAAGAAAAGTCATCGGTACCGTCAGTTTAAAACCTGATAATAGGGGACCGTATTTGATACTCATATCACCCTTTCTTTAACCGATACTCATCTGTTTTATAACCGCAATAGGAGTCATAGATACATTACAAGATATCGTGCAAATTCCGTTTTATTGAACACACGAAAATATGGGTAACTAAAACGGTCCCCGATTACCAGATTTGAGACCGACGG
>NC_136521.1:60582505-60597505 GCF_053919585.1 Euprymna scolopes | reverse complement strand
TGTTTTTTTTTAAATATTTTTTCCTTCTTCTCAAATTCTCCTTTTTGAAAAACTGATTTTCGCCCACATTTAAAACGATTTTGTGTCACATATTGCCATCTTGGGGAAGCACATATATGACATTATATAAAATAATTTCATAAAATCAGCAGTAGTTTCTCTAAAAAGCAATTTAGACTTAATGTAATGTAGACTACGTAACTTTGGGGAGGCACATGAAGCTTCCTCTCAGTGCATCGCGATGAGTCCCCGACTAGAGCAGGAAAAGAGTTAATTTGATTGAAAAACTGGGTATTTCACCAATAAATTGGAGAATAAAACTATTAAAATTGTAGAACATTACTTGATCATCATTAAATCCGGAGCAACTTCGGGTATCCCTGATAGTACCTATGTAAGATTTAAAAGTAATGTTATTTTTTAAAGTTTGACTGTCCGTCGGCCGGCAAATAACCCCCCACCCCCCAAAAAAAGAAGAGGCAGAGAACACATCATTAAGGCTATCTGCAAACTTTTTTTGTTTGTTTGGTCTCCCGACCTGCAAATTCATCCTTGTCTGTTCGTCAGTTCGCCGCTTGGTTTGTCCGCACTTTTCTCAATAACTACGCCTTGGAATTTTTTGAAATTTTGCACAAATATTAAACATGATATGAATAAAAAAAAAAGTAATCGACTTTTCGGGAAAACTCCAGTTGCCCCATAAGGATGTCTTTCGGGTAAAAATGGTGTTCATAAAAAAAAAAAAATTGATGCCTTAGATTTTTATAAAATTTTCTGAAAAGTTGTAACTAACTGATTTCCATATAATTTTTTTTTTTTGTCTATATTTCGCGATAACTCTTGGGAGTGCCTCAGGGGCTCTTTAGGGCTAATAAAACCACGCCGTTTTTAGTAATATTTTACCATATTGGCCCAAAATGTTCAGCGTCTATCTATTTAACAGTTTTGCGTGTTGCTGAACTCAAATTTAAATATATTAAGGCATAGGGTATTTTTTTTTTGGTTAAATGGAGGGGGGAGCAAAAGATGGACTTAGTCATTTCTTTTTTGCATGGTGCAACAGTATAATTTGCATAAGACTGCACTGTTTGTTCATTTTCACCAGGATTTGATGTCCCCCTGGGGAATTTTGAGGCTAAATGGGGGGGGGGACAAATGCTGAACTTAGTCATTTTTCATGCCTCATTTATTGTACATTCGCATGGGGCCATGCATGCTTCACTTGTTTTTTTTTATTAATATTGTACTTCTCGAGTTCGGTTTCCATGTACGACTGAACAATTTTCACACCGTATCCGTGTTTCATAAAAACATCGAAAAATTATTACCTGACTTTTTTAACATGACAGTTTATAATTCGTATAATTCAGACTATCCGTTGTTCTTTTCTTGACCGATATTTTTACACCATTTCAATCAATAAAAACTCCGACCGCGTATCTTTTGGAACTCCAGAATTTTTCTCCCGAAATCGGGAAACTGCACACACCCTAACATAGCGGATAAATTACTTGGAAAATTCAGTAGAATGTGCAATTTTTCTGGGGGTTCAAATTTCAATCTGCAGTGTAGGCGACATTCAAAATATAATTGCGAGTTAACTAGGACTTCAACCCAGCTGTGGATGACGGAATCAGAGAATGAATTAATTAAACGTTCGGAATTCTATACAGATTCTCTAGTTTGACAATATACACGTTAAGAACGTCGGGTGTAATATATCGGACGAAAAATAAAAAAAAAAACCCTCAAGATGAGAATAAGGCATGTTATATATATATTAAAACTAAATGATCATTTTAAGAACGGAAACATATAAAGTATTCGACGTTAATTCAAAACGAATTAATCTTCTTTTAAACAAAATGAATATTTCACTTAATACAGTGAGAATATTTTTACCAATATTAAACTTGCTCGCATGCAAGCGTTTGCTTTTCAACTAGTTATAGTTTCTTCAAGGGATGATGACCATTCCCTGTAATGAAATATGTGCGTGTCATTGTGAGACGAGAGCCGGGAAATTTCCAATCACACCTCTCCTAATCGATACTGCTTGATTACAGCCAACCAACCAACCTTATTTTAGGCTGGATTGATGTATTTAATGATGCCATTTTCTTATAAAGCTAATTTATATTATTAGAAATTGGCAGATCCTGCCACAGAGATTCCTATAAAAATATACATTTAATCAAAAAGTTTAGAGATAAAAATATTATTTGAAACAAACATGGAGGCGCCCGGCATTGTCCGGCATTTTCCGGCATTGTTCGGCATTGTCCGGCTTTGCACGGTCGTACAATACGTTTCAACAATTAATCTATGAAAACTTCGTATGTATTATAACAATGCCGATTCTCTATAGGATATCATATTGTACCTAATATATTGTAGTGATTTCAAAAGTTAAAAAAAAAAGATTTGGGTGCCATCGGCAAGAATCGAAAAAAAAAATTAGCGCTCTAGCCACTTCTCCTACCAGGGTAGATAACGATGGATAGGTAAACAAAATAAATTTTAAACTACTTTAAAAAGTGGATTGAATTTGAGCATGCGCAGAAAGAATTAAAATGTGTCGAAATAAACAGTTTGCATTTATATTTACCGATATCTTAGTACGCGTTATTCACCCATCCAAAGAAATATTTAACTCCTTATAAACTATCCATCGTGTAGATTTATTATTTTCTATTGTAATGCCAGTTTTATTTGACCAGTAGTTTAAGAGTTCATCGGTTGAATATTTACACACAGACATACATATATCCACTGTTTTATTTATATAGATTTGTGTCTGTTTTATATGAAGGTATACGTCTGAGACGCCAAGAAAATTCTCGTTAAGATTAGAAATGAAACGGAAGCAAGCTGGAATTATTTATGCTGATATAAAAAAAAAAACGACCGTCATTAAAATGGAGGGGTAAATGCCTGGGAGAATAATATCTAAACAGCAGAATGGATAGTACACATTTTCTTCCACTAAAGTGCAGAATATAATAATCGGGAAGAAAAACTAAACTAATTTGTCCTTTTTTTTGTCAATAAAACAATGAATAAAATACTTCATTGTAGTTACTTGCTCTCTCATATCTTAAAATTGTAAATTTTCCTAATGTCTGCCTGTCTCTGTGTGATCGTGCTGCGGTTTATCTCAGCCTACGGGCAATCCACCTTGGCAAGTTAGGTACCGAAATAAAGCTTATGAACCAGCGGAGGTTTTAGTGATATTTATATCTATGTTTGGTGTATGGAAATACAAAAAAAAAAAATTAATGCAAAAAATAACGATTTACTTAACAACGTTTTATTTACTGGATACTTTTCCGGTATTCTCCGGAAGTTATTATCTCCCTTAGTAAGTTCGATTTACTGTGTGTGTGTGTGTGTGTGTGTGTGATGCGGTTTATCTCAGCCTACATGCAATCCACCCAGGCAAGTAAGGTACCGAAATGAAGCGTATGACCCAGCAGATTAGTGATATTTATATTCATGTCTGGTGTATGGAAATGCAAAAAAATGCAAAAAAAAAAAAAAAAATAGCGATTTACTAAACAACGTTTTATTTACTGGATATTTTTCCGGTCCAAGGACTCAAGTTTGCCAAGCTTGGCAAAACTTGAGTCCTTGCGTAATAAATTTTGCCACGGAATTTCACAGGCATTTATATGCGTACTATGCACAATAACGGCACAAGCTAATTAAATATGGAAATTGACTAACTCGGGCATTGTATCAACACCGCTCAAGAAGTGCCTTTTTTCTTCATTAGTAATTAGTAATACCTTTAGATTATAGACAGGCCGGCCCTCTGACGTAGCCTATTTTAGCAAATCGCTGTAGTAATGTAGTAATAAATAGTACTATTTAAAAGTAACATCTGATGCAGTGTCATTAACGATATGCGAGTTGATAGTTTACACCCGATCAGAGAAATTTCTGGACAAAGATGAACAAATCTCCTGCGTCCATTATATCCGCACATAAGACGCATGCAGAATTAGTTGCGTCATTTAAACCAACGTGATAATTAATGAGATTTAACATTGCGAATGTAAGGTTGACAGACCAGCAAACGGATAAATCGACGAACAATGCACCTCATAGAAAAACGTAGACCTATGTAAGAAATAGCGAGTACATGGCAAAATCGAACAAAATTCGATCGAATGTCCGAAAGAATGGAATTGTCTCGGAACAACACTCCTGGAGAAATTCTTTTCGAAATAGAGTAGAACCAGTAAAAGCTAAGAAATAGAAGGGCAGGCCAAAGAAGAAAAGGAATCGGGTTAGTCAAAACAAGATATCAAAAAAAACAAAAAAAAATCGAAAGACATATTCAAAATGCGTTCAGAACGAATTTGGTATTGTAAGTGCTGACCGGCTCGCTTAAAGAATGTTGAAAGCAGTTCTGGACATTGTGTCTCCAAATTACAATATAAGTGACCCTGTCTGTGACTTCCTCCATCGATCCGAGGCCGATAATTTCTGCGTTCGACACCGAGAGAAGTAATAGACAAAAGTGCAAGCAATAATAAACGGCATATTTTTCATAAACACACACGCGTAAACACACACATGTATATATATATATATATATATATATATATATATATATATATATATATATATATATACATACATATATATATACATATATATATATATATATATATATATATATATATATATATATATATTGTTAGAGAAGAACTAAAAAAAACAGATTATTGATTTACTCGTGAAAGAACTCACGGTTTTATTCAATAGAGCATTATACATATGAGTCCATCTGGTTTTTCGTTTCTGGTTAAAAACATAGATGATAATAAAAATTCTCAGTGGCTATGTCTCCTTATATATAATTATATATATATATATATATATATATATATATATATATATATATATATATATAAGTGAACATGTCTGTGTGTGTCTGTGTCTGTGGGTGTACATTTCCCTATGCAATAGCTATCTAAATTTCAAGTCTAAAAACTCGAAAGTTGATATACAGGATACTAAGATTCGAAAATATCTTTGTGATTGGTTTCCGGCCAGAAATTTGGCTGTTAATGAGTCAAAGTTCAAGGATTTGACATTTGAGTATTCTACCAAACTTCTCCGACGATTTCGGGTCGAAACAATTGAAATTTTAGATATAGCTTCCTTGGACATGGTTCTAAGTTAATAACTTGATTTGAGCCCCAAATAATAAATGTTAGGGGGTCATAATAGGGTGAAAGTTAAAAAAAACTGACCTCTGCGGTCTCTACCAAATTACTCAGCCCATTTCTTGTCCAAACATTTTAAATTTGACATATAAGGGTATTCACAGATAGGGCAAGCTTTTTAATCGGTTTGGGTCGAAAAGATTTAGTTACCAATATATAAATGTATATATGTTTGCTGTCTGCCTAAAAACTTTCGACAGAGGCAACGGATTTTAGGAGGATCAGTAGCGTTTTTAAGTTCGACCTTTCAGACGGCAAATATCGAAAAATTGGCAAAAACATTAATAGGTTCACCTTCAACTGGGCACTTTTCTACAGGCGGTGGTCGCTTTTTCTCGTTACTTTCGGAAGTCATTCTCTCCTTTCGATTGTGTAGCCTTAATTTAAACTCATCTCACTTCTGGGTTGGCAGTACTCGTAACAGCAAAGACGTCAGGTGTATTCCTGTTCTTTCCGTCCTTCGCGATCCGTGTTCGAGCCTGCCTTTCTACTTCCACTTTTTCTGTTCTTTTTTTGCTCAATATACATATGCAAACACCCGGGCACCGCCGGGCTGATATATATATATATATATATATATATATATATATATATATATATATATATATATATATCGACAAGGTTACTATTATAGAGAACTTTCCTCATACTCTCTAGATGATAATATTTTCGGACGTCGTCTCTATCTTTTTTTGATTGACTTTTAAAAATCTGCCTCCTTCCTCCTATCCAGTATTTATCTAATCGAAGGCATTGTCCTGGCTTCCCAGCCGGGACCTCTAAAAATGCAATCACCTTT
Organism: Euprymna scolopes; assembly: GCF_053919585.1. NCBI lineage: Eukaryota > Metazoa > Mollusca > Cephalopoda > Sepiida > Sepiolidae > Euprymna > Euprymna scolopes. The sequence goes on along the minus strand of NC_136521.1, from coordinate 60,591,469 downwards.
GATCAATGTGGAGGAAACTCTTCATATCAAACAATTGATATTCATTTGGACACTGCCAGTTTTCCCCTTTTTTGGGGGGAGCCAGTTTACTTTAACATGGTGGGGACACAAATACGACAGAAAAAGCTGAAAGGTTTACTGCCTACAACCAGAGTTTAGTGCGTTATTTTATCCGCTGTGACGTTATCGTTGACATCGCTACATTTGAACGCTTTAGACTTCCTGTCGCGTCATAGCATAGCGGTAAGATATCAGGTTTTCTTTTACTTGTTTTTCCGTCTTTGCGTCGCTGGTTCCAGCCTGCGTACTTCCGTTCTCATGTATTTCTGAGCCCAGGCCAAACGATTTCACACATGAGTTTGGTTTAAAACGCGTCTTGGTATGGGCTTAATGTTTTTTGCAATTTCATTTAAGACATTGCAGTGTGTCTTTCTGGACATGGAAAGTATTCCAGCTTTGCCAAATATAGCAACACTGTTGCTGGCCGGCAGCATTCATAAGTTGACGGGGAATCTTTTTACCATCACGATCAGAAACGTACATTCTTGTGTTTTGATTCTTCCTTCGTTTGATGTTTAAAGTTTCAACAGTTGAAGACAATGTTCTTCGGTCACTTCCAAGCTATTCGATTACATCTATGAGAGTTAAACCTTTTCAAAGACTTGCAACAACACGCTCCTTTTAGCTAGTGAGCTGTAAATCAACTCTTTCTAGGTACTTTGGGAGACCTGCAATGAAGTGATACACAATTAAAATTACAAGAAAATAGAAAAATTTGTTCAAATTCCATAAAAATCATGGAAATAAGGTAACTTGTCATGCTATTTAAGTGTACCAAATTTCACATCTCTGCGTTTCATAGTAGCTTCAAAAATAACAAAAAAATATTGACCTGCAGTAAAGCGATACACAGGACGTTGTTTGGCTGTGGAATTTATTACATACAATCTCTCACATTCTGAAAATCCTATCATATGTTGCTCGCTTGGTTAGCATTGCTGGATGGCATCGTCCTTTCGAGTTAAAACTCCTACTTGTGAGGCATTTACTTGGGATTATTAGCTGGTTGGATTACCGCGTCCATTGTTATTAATGTAATTAAAATGTAAGAAAAACAGTGCTCGTTGTAATGCAGAGATATAATAAACTCGATAGGCATATATATCCTAGAGCTATTTTGATTATTTAGTAAGATGATTGATAATTTATAATTAAATTTAATAATTAAAAATCGGTTTCATAAGAAGGAACACAAAAAAGCCAATAAAATGTACGATCGTTTCGGAACCTCTGCTTTTATTGAGATAGACATTAAGTCATGGACAAAAATTTTAACATATAGTTTTTGAAACAAAGTCTCCTCGTCAGTAAACATATTGGGTGTTTTTTTTAAAGACAGCAAATATAAACTTACCATTTTTTAAGTAAGGCAGATGTATCTGGAAAATATTTAAATATAAACGAAAATATTTACTTTTTTGATGTTGATAAACAAAGTAAGATAAATTGAGGATAAAAATTAGAATAAAATCATGAAGTTATACCAGCAAAAGTACCCGTAGTTGATTGGGTTCAAAAACAGCCTACAGAAAATGGACTCTGATCTATGAAAGTATGATAGGTTATAAAGAGATAGCTTCGAATTTGAGGGTATCAAAACCAAAGCAAAATATGATGAAAGTAAAAATAAAATAGATAAACCCCATAATTTATTATACCATACCTGTTCACACTGAAACACTTATCACAATATTCTGTGGATCTATATTAAAAAAAAACGTGTTACACTTTGTGACATATTTCCATTCTATGGAGGTCAGGCGCGAACGAACACCCCATACTTTTATTATACCATATTTCATCAAACTGAAACATAATTATCAAAGTATACTTACACAGATAGATATGAAAAGTCTTTATTACCGTTTGTGGCTATTTCCATTCTATGGAGGCCAGGCGCAAACCCAGACCCAGACCCTACAATTATATTACACCATCCCTACTTAATTTAAAACATACTTAGCAAATTATTCTTATGTACATCTATATCAAAAACACTTGTAAACGGTTTTTTTTTAATTTTTCAATTTTTTATTTACATACCTTGGTGGACCAGGCGCGAACGCACACCCCACAATTTTAATGAACCACCGTTCTGCCAGATAAAACATACCCATTTCTGTGTCTCGATACATCTTCTATCATTATATGTAATAGGTTTTTTAAAATAGTAAACCATATAGGAGCCTATTTTTGACCAGATACACACACACACACACACACACACACACACGCACACGCACACACATTCAGCTTTATATTATAGATATACACCTTATAATGTTTCGCTATGTCAGGTTAGTGCAGTATTATTATTATTATTATTATTATTATTATTATTATTATTATTATCATTATTATTGTTGTTGTTATTGTTATTATTGTTGCTGTTGTTGTTATTATTATTAATGTTATTATTATTTTTATTATTAATGTTATTATTATTATTTTTATTATTATTATTAATATTATTATTATTATTATTATTATTATTGATAATATTATACATAACATAATATTAATAATAATAATAATAATAATAATAATAATAATAATAATAATAATAATAATAATATTAATTAATTAATTAATTTTTAAATTGCGACTACACCCCAAATAATTGACAACAAAAAAGACAATACTTATGGTGTACTAATTAAAATTGACACAAACTAATGACTGGGTAATCACTTCGCTGTTTCATGGTAGGTACACCTCAGGGCAATAGCAATAAACGTCTTCAAAAGGTTAAGGCAAAACGGTTCTACATGTAACGGTACAATAATAGCATTTTCAGTGGGGTGTCATTGTGCACGTAGCAATATCCATTCATGTGGTCTGCCATAGTTTAGTTTGAAAAGGCATATTTGAACGCTTGTTATACATGAGTTACATATACGCACTTATGTGTTCTGTTGTACTTTATATTTAAATTTGCATTTCTGTTGCTTTCTAACTATTTAATATGTCATACAATTTTTATATGCAACCACTCAGGACGACAGTCGCAAATAAATAAAAAGAAAATAATTTCACTGTTTTTTCATTACAGACGTTTATTTACAGGTACTTCCAGATTAACGCCTTGTCTTTTGTTCAAAAATATTTTCGTATTAATGTTCTTAACAAGACTCTGCCGTGTCGAAAATATCTAGGTCCATGTGTAGGATACTTTTTCCCTCTCTTACTCTCGGGTAACGTGTATAACACCTCGGTTTCTGTCATCCTCTGTCCACTTTTTTCTTTTTAATAATATTTTTGTATCATACTTCCTCTCCGTGACGTCATGTCATACACGCGTGGGTCATATCCATACCTGGGTTGTCTTACAACTGCTACTGCTGTCATACGCGTGTCCGCGCCCTGTTACACAATTAGAAATATGTATTTCTCTGTTCCGTTATACGTGAAATTAAAATAGTATTTTCCTCGTCCTGTCATGATTTACTTAGAAATACCAATGTTTATTGTACATCGTACTACGGTTTGTAATATAATTTTGTCTGTCTGTAATATTTATCTTAGTTGGTTGGTTGGTTGGTTGGTTGGTTGATTGTTTTTTTGTTTTACGGCATATCAACCCTTTTCGGGTTATTTAATGTCGAATCCAAAGATTTTGAAGAAAATTTTTTTTAAAGAATATATCTGTTGTTTTCAAGACGGTTTCTATTTAACCCATAGTTTGACCCTAACACGTACTACCACTCCGGGTCAGAGTGGGCCTGGTGGCAATGGTAATTAAAGGGTAGCTCAACACTCCCCAAAGCCCGCAAGCTTGGGCCTCACCATTGGATATAGTTTAAGGTCATATCCAGGACCCCCATTGAGGGACTTTTACCCTCTGCAGGGGGGCAGTCAGTGTATTCTAATGCACCACCGACAGGGCTTATTTATCTTAGAAATAAAAAATTATATTGTACATCACACTAAGTTCTGAAATAGATTTTTTGTCAGTGTGTTATTTGAATTAGAAATACCAATGTTTAGTGTACATCATAATACAGTTTGTAATAGAATTTTGTCTGTCTGTAATATTAATCTTGGAAATAACAATTCATATTGTACACCATACTACGTTTGGAAGTAGAATTTTTTCGGTCTGTAATTTTTGACTAAAATAACATTTCCATATTCTGTAATCCATATTTTTGAATAAGCATTTATCGTCAATCTGCCATACTTCACTTCAGTTTGAAAAAAAAACCGTTTCATAGGTCAACTAAAGGAAACTTTAAAATACTCATACATGTCGTTTGTCTTACTTTAGTTTCAAATATAATTCTTTCAGTCTGTAATGGTTGACTTAGGTTTGAATTTATATTTTCACCATTCTTGACTGAGATCTATTAATTTCTTGTCCTTTGTTACACTTAATATAGAATAAATGTCGATAAGTCAATATTAAGTTTGAAATCAAATTTTCGTCGGCCTGCGGTGCTTAACTTCGAAATACCTATTCCTGTTGTCTATAATACTGAAGTTTAAAATTGTATTTCAGTCGGGCTGTTATGCTTTTCTGCTATTATAAAATTTGAAACAATAGTTATGCTCAACTTAGAAACACTAATTTCTGTGGTCTGTTATACTTAACTTTAAAATATCCTTTTCCTTAATCTGTAATGTAGTAATAATAATTGCCATTCTCTGGTCTGTAATATGTAAGTTATAGTGACATTTTCGTTGGTCTTTAATACTTGAACTAGAAATAACATTATTTGTAGTGTGTTGTTGATCAGTTTTAAAGACTATTTTCGTCCGTCTTGATTTTTGGAGTTCGATTTAACATTTTCTATTGTCTGTTATACTAAAGAAAAACCCTCAATTGAACTCACTTAAAAATTACACAAGTTGATACCTACATTAATTTCCTTGCATTTGGTAAAAGTGATTTTGTATATTTGCCCCCTCCCCCCTTCGTCGCGATTTTGATTAAACTTTATTTTTATGTGTATCGCGCGAGTAAAAGCATGAAGCCACTGGATGTAAGGAGCTAGCGAGAACTACAGCTGAGTATTTCAAACACAGAAGATGCTTATTTATCTTAGTCTTGAGAAGGCTGTGTGGAGAAGGGAAACAGTAAGCAGGAAGATAGTTCCACAACCTTGAAGCTCTTGGAAGGAAGCTACACGCATATGAAGCTGTATTACAATGAGGTACAAAAGCAATGAATTGATGGAGACGTATATACCAAAGAACCGTCAAACAAGGTAGAGCAAATAAAGCAGGGAATAGATCAGAAAATTCTGAGGAACACATGCGGAAATAGTATTTGCAGAAAAGACTGAGACTAGTAACAGCATGTCTGTAACGGAGATGTTGCAGTGAAGAGGAACGATATGGGGTCAATCAAATTATAGATAAGTTTCTGCCGTTTATCAATAACCTTTAAACAGGACACATCTCCACGAGTCTAAATACGATATGGTCTGATAGTAGATTTGTAGAAGTATACAAGCGTCTCGAGTTTGAGAAAGAGGTTAGAGCGATAGAAAGTGCCGTTCTTTATGGAAAGCAGAAAGAGCTATCTGGGCAGGAGCTGCTAAAAACAGCCAATCCTGCCTTAACAGAGTACAAAATAGACTTCGTGGCTTAGTGGGGGATGCCCTTTTCTCTACCCTGCAACCTCTCTCCCACAGAAGAGACGTTGCGAGCCTATCCTTGTTTGATCGTTATTTCCATGGCAGGTGCTCGTCTAAACTCCAATCTCTGGTCCCCCCTCGCCAATCTTTCACAAAAAAGCACCCGTCTTGCCGAATACACTGTGAAAAATTTCCCCTTTATCTGTCCCTAAATAAAAACGTGGAGTCCATGAACAAAGCTTCTTTCTTAGAACTGCACGCCTGTGGAACTCTGTTCCGTCTGCCTGCTTCCCACCTGACTACAACTTGGAATTGTTCAAGCCCAACGTTAACAAATTCCTAATAAACCGCCCCCTGAAGTAAACATTTCATCAAATCTCCACACTAACGTAATGTACGTACTTGCAATAACCCTTATCCCTGAGTGGCTTCCGGGCCTTGATAAGTGGTGACCACTGTGTAAAAAGAAAAAAATAGTATATCGACTCTAAGAAATATTTGATGAAAAAGAAAGACCAAGAAGCTATAGTCGATTTCACATCGGGAGCAGAGCCATCCATAAGAATTTCAGAAAGAAAAGGGGCACGCCTACGATTGAAGGGTAATAGTTGAGGCTTAATAAAACTAAACGAAACAAGCCATTTCCTTCTCCAATCCACCAGAAAACTTCTAGATCACCTGCATATTTTTACTGATTCGAGAAAGATGGACGAGAAGAAATAACTACTATTTGTTTTATCGCGAGTGTAAGGGGAACTTTAAACTAAATAGAATGACATGCAATTGACCGAGAAAAAAAGAATTGAACGAATAGCATTATGATGAAAAAAAATCTCTGGTAGTGTTTCGACCGGGGGTAGTGTCGCCCAGCTCTTCTGAACTTACCACAAGGTAACTGGAGAAGTGTATGGTTGCAGTGCCCGGGGCGCGACGTACTTAGGTATTGCCAAGTTAAGATGGACGTTGCGTGAGAACAGCCAAGAGAGCAGTGTCGCGTTAGGTGCTGTGTCAGGTGGGTTACGGGGTGTGGCAAGACGATGGTGGGGTGGGAGTGAGAAGATCATCTTTCTTGAAATGTAAGAAGCTCTTTAATTCGAGATGGTAATTAGTGTTACACTGCTATCAGGAGTTTTCCATCATGGTTTATGTCGTCAATGTCTTTTATGAGTGATTGAAGAGTCAGGGAAAAAGAGGATAGAAAAGAGAAAGAAATAAATAGAGAGAGAGGGAGAGAGGGGGAGAGAGAGGGAGAGAGGGGGAGAGAGAGGGAGAGAGGGGGAGAGAGAGGGACAGAAATAGAGGTAGGCAGAGAGAAAGAGGGGTAAGAAGAGAGTGTGGGAATGTAGGGATAGAGAGTGGTAGGGAGAAAGTGAAGGGAGGGGGGAAAGAGTAGGGGAGGAAGAGTTAGAGGAAGAGGGAAAGGGAAGACGGAGCGTAAAAGAGCAATCATGCTTCAAATTGAAATTTCGCAAAACAAAAAAATTGCTGAAAGAAAGAATTAGTAAAGAATGAAGAAAATTTTAATAAAGAATGAGAAAGACAGAAGTATTGAACCAAAACCAAGTGGTAATAAAATGAATGAAAAGATGAATAAGAGAATGATACACGAAGCAATAACTGAAAGAAAGAACGAAAGAAATCATGAAGGAAAAGAAAAGAAGCGTGTATATATATATATATATATATATATATATATATATATATATATACATATATATATATATATATATATACATATATATATATATATATATATACATATATATATATATATATATATATATATATATATATATATATATATATATATATATATATATATATACCTTTTCATCCCAAACAAGACCCATTGCCATTTTGGTGTAGCGAGCTACTATCAGGGCAACAACTACTGGGGTACTATGTAGGGATTTGGCCAGCAAGATTTCGGTTCACGCTACACTTGAACACCAGCACGTCAGTACAGTTGGAGAACCTGGGACCTGGAATGGAATTCCAAAGTCTAGCGGTTCTAGGGAAGAAACTACTGGCGTAGAAAGCTCTTTTACATCTAGGGATCTCTACTGTGTGGGGGTGGGATTTAGCTGGCTGTCGGGTTTGTTGAGGGTGTTTACGTCGTGGGGACATAAGTGCTTGCAGTTGGTCAGAGCATTCACCATTAAAATATTTGCAGAACAGGCAGAGGGATGCAACATTTCGTCGATGGGACAGAAACTGAAGCTTGGATGCCAGTTCAGGAAAGAAAAAAAAACAACAAATGAACGAACAAATAATTAAAATGTAAAAGGAAACAGTTGAACGAAACATATAGAAAGACGGAATGAAAAAGGAAAGAAAAGAAAGAAAAACGTTTAAAAATAGACGAATGAACGAAAGAATGAAAATAAAAGACGGATATAAGCGACAAAAAAAAAGAAATAAAAAAGAAAATGTTTTAAAAATGGACGGCAAAAGTGAAGAAAAATATAGAAGTAAAAACTGAAAGAAAAATACGGAAAGAACTACACAGAAAATGAAAAGAAAGGCAAAGATAGAACAACCTTTAAACATAGGCGAAATAATGAAAACAGAATGAGCAAAGAATTTTGAAGACAAAATTAAATCAAGCAAAAATAAATGAAATATCTATACTCCTATAATTATTGACGTGAATTAATATTAATATTAAAAACCCTTTTTTTTCTATTTATTTAAAAAGAAAATGCAGATTTGTTATATATGGGTGTAAAATTGCATTCATCTGAAAAACATCTTATTTGCATATTCTTCTAGACATTCATTTTAATTAATCCCTCGGTTTTTTTTTTCAGTTTTCTTATTGGATGATTATCTTTAATTAACTATTACGTGTAATTATATTCATGCAGATATTCTATCTGATTTATGCTTGCGGCATCTTTGCGAAATAAGCTTATACTAAACACACGCTTCTTTCTCTCTCTCACACTCTCTCTCCCCCCCTCTCTCTCTTTATATATATATATATATATATATATATATATATATATATATATATATATATATATATATATATATATGTTAAAACATTTCGCCTGCGAAACTCCTCTGTCAGTGTTTGGTCTACAGAAATGACAGTACATAGGATATTCGAACCAATGCAAAAGTTTATATTTGGGGTTTAGCCGTGGAAAGTCGGTGCAAAACTGTGAAAATTAAAACGAGTGGAATTTGCCAGGAGAATGTCGAACGACGCATTACGTATATGCATGCATTGCTTCATGTTTTAATTTTTAGCCTTACAGCAAACATGTCTCCAAAGCTTAGGCATTAACATCAACGAAAAATGTAAGCCATAAACTAAATG
>NC_136521.1:60562505-60575005 GCF_053919585.1 Euprymna scolopes | reverse complement strand
TACAACTGTACTTACGTGATACGTATATGAACTGAATAAAAATAAACTAAGATGAATCTACATGTATAATGACTTTTTCAATCTTTACTTATTTTGACCCCTCATAGAACTATTTTAATCGGCTGAATACCCCCAAAAGAACTCTCCATAAAATACAATTATTTAAACCCCTAGCACCACTCTGCGACTTTTAGTTCCAGAGGAAATAGAATTTGAACATACGGAGACAGACAGACGGACATACATATATCCTTTTATATATTAGATTTGAAAATATTAATATTTAAATATATATACATAGTAAAAATAATAAAACTACATTTTCAACAAGCAATTAATCAGTTCCTAAAGGAAGAAAATTGGAATAAGTTATTCCATGCTTTCATCTCCTATTTTTAAATCATTTCCGTATTAAACTGTTTTCAACCTCTATCTCACTGATTTTATCAAAATTGTGTTTGCAGTGAAACAAAAGCTTTTATTCGGAAATTTACAGGCGACAGAACAACAAACCGAATAATCTATACTTTATAATGCTTAGACGTAAGTTAAAAAAAACTAACGATCGACTCGCTTGCTCTGATACGGGAATCAGAAGCTGCAATCTCGCTTAATGACTGGCATTGCGTTTCAGACTAATGTTCCCTTAATGGCGGTCATTTCGCGCCAAAATTTTATGGCCGGTTGATACGTTCTGATATTCAACGGCTCACCACCATAAAAATAACAAGGAAGGACAAGCTTTATACGAGTCAAATTAAATCAGCGTGTTTAGCGATTTAATTACTAGTTCACCGTAAGTGTGACAGACCGATGAAAATTGTATTCTGAATTTGACCGTGATTTTTTTTTTTTTACTTACGTTGAACCCTAACAAGGCATATCACAACTTAGACATAAGAGAGCTAGTATTTAGAACCATGCCTAGGAAATATTTACAAGATTTTTGTTTACGTTACATTTAAATTTCTGCATAGCAGTAGAGCCAGGAAAGAAAAGTAGAAGGAAAAGAAATCCAAATTCTAGCTGTTCCTGGTCAGAAAATATTAGAGTAGAAAGGTTTCTGCCATTTAGGGACCTCAACAATGATAGAGGAGTAATTTTGTTGTTTCGCGGGTTTGTCGGGGATATGACCGTTTAGGTGACGCAGATACAACCAGTTCCTCAGAGCATATTTCATTAAAATATTTATAAAATAGTCACAAAGATGCACAATTGCGGCGATGGGCCATGGGGTTAGAGCCTAGTTGTGCTAGAGCAGAGAAGACACTGTTACGGTTCTCACGGGGTTTAAGCTGAAGTAACCTCCGAACATCTTCGGATTTATCTTTATAACGACTCTTCTCGACGAACTGTGGAAAGATATATTTTTATAGAAACATGACCGCTGCCGGGAATATAGCGTACTGCGTAACTGTATAATTTTTACGTGTGTATACATCCGCATAATCAGGAGTATTTGGACAACTTTTGTTAATGTTATTTGTACAACGTTTTCCTCGATGTCATCTCCAACCTTCTTCAGGCGTACTATTGTGAAGTCGGAACTCTTTCTGCTGGAATTTCATCCTCAGTGCTAGTACGCTATTTTCATTGCTATATCAGGATTACTACTTTTTGCTTCAAAGTAGGCTTTAATATGTTCAAGCGCATTCAATGCTGTTTATTCCGAAAACCGTTCTTAACATGGATATGTAGGAACTGTCAATCCGAAAGCCATTCTTAACATGGGGAGATTCGGGGTTTATATTTCGAAAACCGTTCTAAACATGGGGAGATTGGGGTTGTCTATTTCGAAAGCCGTTATTAACATGGGATGTTGGGGTGCTTATTCGATGTAAGCATACCTGAAAACCAATACAAGTCGACATTTCCAATGTAAACGATGAGTAGTACTTACGTACAAAAAATATACCAAACAGGTATACCAAATTGATTTGTTTCGTGTAAAAATGAAATTATTTCGTTTTGGTTAATAAAGTTGTTTTTAAAGAATCTTTCGCTTTATACACACACACACATAAATATATAAAAGGAGAACGACAACCTAAACCCACTAACCTAGTTCTAAAACAGATCCTTTGTTTGATAAAATGCATGCCCATTGGCTGGTAGGAAGGGGCGCGATGGATACTAGAAAGCTGATTGGCCGACTAGAAATCCTCAACATGTATAAAAACAAGAAGCAACGACAGAATTCGCACATAAGCCTGACGAATCCTATAGTTGGATGAAACGCAAAATATTCAGTGTAGCTTAATCGCCATATATATTTTATAAATTACTAACTAGCTCTACCTACGTATTGAGCACTTTTGAAGTAAATAATTAAAGTTTACGCATAAATCTATACTTTCATATATTAAATTTATGCGAATAAATGAAGTAGTTATATATATATATATATATATATATATATATATATATATATATATATATATATATATATATATACACGTACGATTGTTGAATGTTATTCTTTCGATTACTTTCATTTTGAGGTTGGGGGGGGGCAATTGAAACAAAAGAATAAAACGGAACGCAATATAGATGTCTGTTCCATTTGTACAACAAATATAAAATAGAGCATTCTCCGCAGGTTTTACAACTTTTGTACATTAGACTAGCCAATTATTTTTACTAGTGCTACATAATTCGGAAGTTTTTGGATCACGTCTCCTCGGATTAACCTTGTATGTGCTGTCTCTAATATCGCATAGGATTAATGCACCTTTTGATATTATGTTTTATGTTTTAAACAATATCACTCTATTTAAACGGTTGAATTTTTTTTCACAACAATGCTGGCTTAATAAACTATTTCAGCTATTTTGATAATGACTTTAAAATAATCATTATTTATAAAGTCAATCATGTTAACGACCCCCCCAAAAAAAAGAAGAAAAAATATTTTGTCTCTATAAAACAACCACATCGAACACTACAAATAATTATGTACAGGGTGTCTGTAAAGTTACTATACAGTATTATTGTTTTATTGTATTATATTTGCATCAATAGTTAATATTTTCTGAGATAAAGGTGTTATCTCTTTTTATTTATTTTGTTATAAATAAATATTTTAATACAATATCTTACTGTACTGTTAATATATTACAGGGTGTCTGTATAGTAACTTGTAAGACTGTATAGTAACTTTACGGACACCCTGTATATAAATATATATATATATATATATATATATATATATATATATATATATATATTTATATATGTATATATATACACACAGAGTGGCCCCAAAAAACGAGGACATTCAATTGTTTTTTCTGAGCATTTCACAGTCAATGGAGAAAAAAGGTCAAATACCCTAGTGTTTTGATGTGATGTTTTGAATATAATAAACTAGTTATGACCAAAGTTTCATTTCATATTTCATTCGGACAAAACACTAAGAAACGGGGCCTAATTACAGTTGGGCCCGTTTTTTGGTATCACCCTTTATATATATATATATATATATATATATATATATATATATATATATATATATATATATATATATATATATATAATGAATTTAAAACATAAGCCCTTTTTCGAACATTACTGAATTCGGTTTGAAATGATCCGCAAAAAGGTTAATATACACTAAATAAACATTTGAAGATATTAAGAGCTTTATGAATCCGTATTTTTCCAAAGTACTGAATTCGACCCTCAATAAACCGAGAAGTGTTGTAATGACCTATAAGCAAAACATTTAGCTGAAACGTTTTTAACTACATTGCATCCATTGTTTAAACCTATATTTTCGAGAAATTGAGAAAAAAAAGTAAATTAAGCCTGTTTTACTAGGCAGTCACTGCTTAACAATGCTCCCGGATGCTCGATGACACGTGTTCCTGAGTGTCAGGTATACTCGAAAGCAATACCTTAATGATCGGTAATTGTTGAACTTGAGCGGATGTTGATTATTTAAAAGGACGGCTCAACAAGAACGCATTTACATTTGATTTCAAAAACATCTTATGTCACATGTATTTGTGGACTCGTATCCTCATCATTTCACTTGTTGTTTCACGACGTTTCAGCCAATTATTCATCCCGCCTTCTTCATGTAGACGGCAATAACTTTAGAAGGCAGTAATTACTGAATATACAGTTAGGAAACTCAACATTCCTATATGTCGCTGTTAACCACCTGACGAAGACATGAGGTATAGTTGGCCGAAACGTCGTGAAACAAGAATTTTGAAGATAAGGATTACAGTCCGCGAATAAATAAAATAAATATACAAATTAATCATCTCAGGAGAATTGCAATCCACAAATAATAATAAACCATCTTATAATCAGCTGGGAAGTATTGTGTTGCGCTGTCGGGCAGGTTATGGGAATAAACTTTGCTTATGGAAATTTCGTTTAGTTTTAGGCACTGATAGAGAGCAAGGGAAATTCTTGACAGATGTTGTATCAGGACGAGTACTTTATGCGAATATTTTGCAGGGGGTAGCCGAAATCGAAGCGCAGTAGAGTACCTGTCATGAAAATGACGATGCAGCAGAGAGACTCGCGACGTCTCTCCTGGGAAGAAGAAATGACTAATGCTGGATGTTGTTGTTGAAGTTTCTGATGTATTTCATCCATTTGTTGACAGTCTTTCGCCAACGTATTTTATGGTTCCATCTACATTAAAAAACTGCAATATGTGAGACTGGGTCCTTCTTGTTGCGTAAAAGAATGGACGATAACACTTCATAACGGCGTTTCTTTTGGTGGTCGTTTAATTCATGAGACACCCATTCATCAAGTGTTTTTGTCTTTCCAATCTCTTTCCCTTTGTTGGAAATCGTTGTATACTTATGTCTACTTCAGAAGCAAGTTCTCGAACAGTTGTGCATGGATTGGCTTCTATTAAGGCTCTTAATTGATCGTTGTCAACATCCGATAGCCGACCACTATGCTCATCATCTTCAAAACACTTGTCACCCCCCCACGGAAATTTTTTAAACAACTATTGTGTTGGGCGTTTATTGTACTGTGCATTAATTGTGTTGAGATTCTTGGGGCAAACGATTTGTTGAGATCGCGAACTGTTTATGCAGCTTTTGTGCCCTAGCTTGGATTGAAATGAGAAAATTGTGCTAATTTGCTTGTTTTCCATCTTGTTTCAACGTTCTAAAAAGACACACTTTTTTTTAAAAAAAGGATTGTAATGTAAGCGATTAGATAGGACGAGAAACAGTTTTTTAAATTGTTGTGCCAGGATCCACCTAATTAGCGTATGTGGAGTTTCAACCATATAAATATGGTTGGTACCGGAAAGACGGGAGAGACCGAACGAGAGACTCAACGAGAGACTCAGAGAGTCAACGAGATTGCGTCGACAACTACCCAGACAACTTCTCCAGGGACGGTCTCACCATGACTATACCAATGGACTCTATGTAAATATTGTATATACTTTCTTGCTTTCAATATATATATATACTTTTTACATAGGCATCACTACTTATCAAGGCCCAGGGACCACTCGAGGATGAGCGTTAAAGAGTGTTTAGTAATCAATTGGGCACTATATAAATTGTCAGTAATGGAAATTCAGTAAATTTTTTAACTTAAGGGGAACGGCTTATCAAGAACTTGTTTACATTGGACTTGAATACAACCATATTTTAATCAACTGGAAAGCAGGAAAACAGAAGACAGTTCCACAGGAGTGCAGTTCTAAGTAAGAAGCTTTGTTCATAGAATCTACATTTAGGTTTAGGCACAGATATAGAGTGGGAGGAATTATTGATAGTGTTTTCAGCTAGACGAGTGTTTCTTGTGAGAGTTTGGCGAAGGGGGGACCATAGATTCAAGCTCAGTCGAGCACTTGCCATGGAACTAACGATAAAGCAAAGACAAACTCGCTACATCTCTTCTGTGAGATAGAGGTTGCAGGGAAGACAAGAGGACATCTTCTTTGTGGCTACAAAGTCTATTTTGAACTCTATCAAGGCAGGATAAGTCCTTTCTAACAGCTCCTGCCCAAATGTGGCAAGAGTACTCCATCCTTGGTCGAACTTGTCTCTTATATAGACCTGTTATACTTTACTTTTGTGTTGTAGTTATTTATTCCATGTGTTCAGTCGAGATTCAACGCTTATCTACCTTTTGTCCTCTGTACGTATTTAAAAAGTGCACTATTGGATGTAATATATAGTTGTTGATTGCGTTACGCTTCATAAGGTCAATTCTTTTACTCCTAAATGAAATTATCTTTTCCGGATTTCTATTTCGTTTCAAAGACGCATTGCGTTCTGTGTAAATTAAGCCAGGACTGCAAACGAAACTTTAACCTTTTGAATTGACCTTGGTATCGCCTTAACCGCTAAGAATTTTAAATAGCTTTTCACCTATTTGGCGAAAGTCGATTAAGGAAAAGTCATCAAATACTTCGGAAGGAGTGAAGGTTTCAGATATTGCAAAGGTTATTATAAAGGTGAATTACCCGGTTGCAACATTTCAAACCGGAATTTGTCATTTACAAGAAAAATAATGCGTGGTTGGCAACAATCCCTCCGCTAGGATTTTGCCGCATTCTGATTTTTACGGGAATTGAAATAAAAGAAGCAAAATCTACAAAGTGCAAACAAGATAAACAACATGAGCCAGCTTTGAGACTAACGTACATAGCGCAACTACTCCGACAAGCAGCAAATTCACACCCCTTTCACTCTTGATATTTCTACATGCTGGAAACTCTTGTATTCTAATAGATTTTTTCCTCTCCAATTTCTAAACTCCGAAATCATCTCTTTATTTTGTATGCTTCTCTGAGTGTGTAACTTTCAACCACGTTGTAAACAAAAAAATAAGAAAGGAAATGAATTCACTTTTTGCCGTTGTAACAGCGAAATTTTTGTCCCCATAATTTCGCCAAGCATGACTTCTTGTAACGTCACCTACGTCTCTACCGTGCTCTCGAATGTCATCTATATCTCTAACGTGATCGTCTTCTTTGACGTGCTCTTTCTTCTTTTTATAGTCTTTTTTTTAGCGGTGACGTAATTTGCACACGCGCGTCCGCGCTCTAGTACAACTGTACCAGCAAGCAATAATTTAAATATAACGCAAACACACAATAGAATCGGTTTTGTAAAAAAGAAAAAAAAACAGAAAAATTATAGTCTTACGTGAAACACAATTAATGGATTTAAAGTCTTGATATAAAAACACATTTCTTGTTATAACTGTCTTTTGTTTGGAAATAATTTAATCTGAACTTTTTTCGATTGTTTCCATTGAGAAACTAGTTCTTTAGGTTTATTTTCAGTAAAATAAATTAAAAAAAAATATTTTAAAGCGAAAGAGAAGATAACTGTCTAGCAATTTAATATGCAATTTTTGGTAACTGTTTATTATTTTGTATTACGCAATTGTTTTTTAGAAATTATTTTTTTGTGTTATTGAATTCTTTTTTCGTATATTTATTACGCATTTTTTTTGTATTTTTTTTTAATTATGCATTTTTTTTTTGTAATTATTTTTTTATTACGCAATCCTTTTTTGTAATTTTTGTTTGTATTTCGCAATTTTTTGTATTACGCAATTGTTTTGGGGTAATGCTTTTTTGTATTGCCCAAGCCTTTTGTGGTAATAATATTTTTTTTTGTATTACGCAATCCTTCACCGTGTCCCCCGCTTTCAGAAGAATTCTCTTTTTCGTCGATTGTCATCATTTGGATCGAAAGAAGACGAACAGAAAACTGCACTCAAAATTACAATCTATATCTATCCATAATAATAAACTAAGAAAATTTCAGGTTCGTCCATCCATACCAGAGTTTACGGATGGCCTCAGATTCACGAGAATTGAGGAAAGGTTTAGGTTGAGGTGGGGTTCCAGTTAGATAGAGCAGAACACAGGTCATAGTCAGAAATGAGATGACGTCAAGCGATGACGAAGAGGCTTAGCTAGATTGTGTATATACAGACTTAGACGTTCAGAGGGTCAATAATGTCTCTCTCACACACACACACACAGAAAATGTTCAACTTGTATTTTCAGAATGTGTCGGTCGTTATGCTTTTTGTGTTTTGTTTTATATTATTGTGTCATGCTTTTAAACTGGTGCGCGACACGGCAGAATAGAATACGAAAAATTGATAACCCACTACACACAACGTTGATATCGTCGTTTGTTGTCGATCAGCGGAGCACAGGTGGCATGTTAATTACAATCTATGTTCTTTAATTTATATAATACTAGCGGGGTTATCCGGCGTTGCCCGGGAGTTTGGAGGTGTGTGGGTATGGGGGGGATCAAATCAAACTGGAAAACAATGAATAAGCGAACGTAATAACGTTGTGTGAATATTATAAAAAACAAACAAAAAACAGCGAAGGTGATGCAAATTAAAGAATAAGACAACGATGTTAAAACTTCTTAAAAATCGAAAAAGAAAACAGCGAACGTGATGGAAAAATTACAATAAAAAAAACGAACGAAAAAATTGCATAGATAACACTGTTTAAATATTAAAATTTCAAACATCGAAAAAAATATATATCTGATATCTCAGCTGGAACGTGCAATCTTAAGATAAGCAACTGGTCTACGACTACGTGTGTGAAAGTAGGTCGTTTTCTATATTTAAACTAATTCAAGAAAGAAAGTTTGCTGTGCATGCGTGTATGGCAAAATTGTCATGAAGAAACGATCTCTTGCTACCCCTGCGTGTAGATAAGTGCCCAGTTGAGGGTGAAGACATTAGTGTTTTAGCCAATTTTTCAACATTTGTCGTCCGAAAATGTACCGATCTCGTGAAAATCCGTCGCCTCTGTCGAAAGTTTTGCGAGACATAAAAACATACATACATACGTGCATTCAAACAGATTTTTCCATTTATATTAAAGCAGAAGATTACGTTAATGTTATTCATTTTCGTGCATACATTATTAACTTCACGCCTTTTAATAAAACAATTTCTATATCTTTTCCGAGAAAGTTTAAAAATTAGTTTTATTTTTGTTTCGAAAATCTTATTCATAGTCATTCAATTCTATGATATGACAGACTATTGTCATTTGTAATGCCGTATTTTAGGGCGTTTAAAATATACACAAGCACGATAATTATTTTTCATAATGTGCATATTTATTTTACACGCAGTTTCTAACATACTAGCAGGACAGGAAGCCAGGCTTTTTCCCGGGTATAAAATACACTTAAATATGATATTTTAATTGGTACAAATTTCGTGTATATAATTATGAAGTTGTTATTTCAAAGGAATAAAAAACGTATTTGGATACCATCAACTATAATCGAAAGTGAAAGTGTAGTATTTGAAGCTGGTGACGTTACCACTGTACCAACGTGACACGAATATGAACTACGTAAAAATATGAATGTATAAAATGTATACCATCCACCCAATGTGCGCATTGTTTGAATTCACACTGGCTAATTTAATCAATAAAATAGTTAGCCAATCATTAACTCGGATACCGTGAGCGATATGTGCTTATGATACCATCCTCTCAGCGATAACATCTTCTTTTAGGGTTCAGTGCAATATATGTTCGTTCATAATAATATATTCGCAGATTAACCACAATGTAACGTCGTACAGATTTTTGTAATAGCATTGTTACATTTTAATGAACCCAACACGTTGAAGAGTTTGTCACAAGGAAACAAAAAAGAAAAATCTCAATACACTTGCTTTTTTTAACAAAAGATTTATACCTGGTATTCTAACAACATATATTTTCTAAATATATATATATATATATATATATATATATATATATATATATATATATACAGTTAAGTTTTCTTCTTGCCGCGTGTGACGTCTTGTCCTTGCTCTGATGTAACTCACGTGCTCAAACACGCGATTTGTACTTTTGCTAGTATATATATATATATGTTTGTATATATATATATATATATATATATATATATATATACAGTTAAGTTTTCTTCTTGCCGCGTGTGACGTCTTGTCCTTGCTCTGATGTAACTCACGTGCTCAAACACGCGCTGTTCCGGACATCGACCACGTGTGAAGCCCCTTTCTCTTGGTCACAAGTCCTTTTGTCTCTACTGTGTCATCAATTCTCGCATCCGGCTTTTTTTCACACCACTTATCAAGGCCCGGAGACAACTCGAAGATAAGAGCTAATGGGTATACATTAGTCAATGTGATTATAGCGTAGTAAACATAAGTAGTGGAAATTTTGTAAATTTTAGGGGAACGGTTCATCAAGAACTTGTTTACGTTGGACTTGAAGACAATCAGGTTATAATCAGCTGGAAATCAGGCAATCGGAAGAGAATTCCACAAGCGTGCAGTTCTAAGAAAGAAGCTTTGTTCATGGAATCTGCATTTAGGTTAAAGAGTGTGGGAAATTATTGATAGTGGTTTTGGTTAGACGAGTGTTTTTCATGAAATTTTGGATCATAGATTGAAGCTCAGCTGAGCATTTGTCATAAATAACGATAAAACAGAGGCAGGATCGCAACGTCTCTTCTGTGCGAAAGAGGTTGTAAGAAAGAGAAAAAGGCATCCCCCCACTAAGCTACGAAGTCTATTTTGAACTCTGTCAAGGCAGGATAAGCTGCTCATAGCAGCTTCTGCCTAGATGTTGCAACAGTGCTCTATTGCTGGTCGTACCTCGCTTTTATATAGGTAGAGAAGTGCATCAGCAGTGAGATATCTACTGGAGTGGTAGAAGGATCCCACCATGCAGGTATGGTGGTCTCTGTATCATGGAAAGTACAGCAGAGAAGGATGAGATTAGCCTCTAACTTCATGAGACACAACGAAGATGATCCAGCAAACTAGTTCTCTGGATACCAAAAGATGGACACCTAAACCTTAGTTTAAGTAGAATTACCTACATTGACAGCCTGCTACAGGATAAAGGATTAGAAAGTGTTCGAGGCCTGAAAACTGTCGGGGGGGGGGGGATTGAGAAAACTGGAGAAGCCGTGTAGATTCAGTGATGAAGCGTCACGAAAGACCACGGAGATGAGATGATGTTGCTCCCAGCTTCACCGGCTCTGTTACAAAAATATACGACTGGCAAATGTATTGCTTAGTTAATTATTTCTTTGTTAATTAATAATTACTGGAAACCTCATTAAGTTAATGAAAATGCATGTATATTTATTTATGTTTGAAGTAGGCGTATTCATTATTTAAATTCTAAACAAATTGATTTCATTATCATTCGTATTATTGAGATTATTCCAACTAATGTTCCGGTCTTAAATGTCATTTACACAACGTTTCTGCCCATGCGTCCTCCGACTTTCTTCAAGCGTATCTTGTCGGATTCGGGACTTTTTCTGTCGAACTTGGTAATTAGGACGGATTTTTAAACCGAATCCTTTATTTACCCCACAGGGTTCACATGCTGTCGTTCTGCAGCCATGACGGGATAAAGGTACTAACTTTCGCAATTGTATTTTCGGTCACCCACACTGAGATTTCAACTTTTAACCTTCAGCAGAATATCACTTTTACCATTGATTTTTACATGTGCTTTGACTAATGCGCCACCTTGCGGTATTTTATTATTAAGGCTATTACAACAGCATATTATTTGCATTGTTTTGATTCTCAGATATATGTCCATTGATAACTTATATGTTTTTTTTTTTTATATATAGCGTAATGTGATCCGCGGTTGAATAATTGTGTCTAACTCTGTCAGATATATAGTCGAGAATAAACACAATGAAAGTAAGATGCTGTTGTCATAGCGCTATTTATTATATTTGTTTTAAAACAATGCCTGTCGACTAAAACCGCCTGGAAAATATTGTGGCATGTTTCTATTTTACATTTTATTCGATGCTAATTTAGTATTTCAATCTTCCTTCGTCTGATATTTTTTCTTAAAGTAATTCTTTAATACTTATCTCAGAAAACTAACCCTTTTATTTTCTGTGAGGGCTAGGAAGATATATGGAAATCGGAATCGGGAATCAGAAAAACTGGAAGATTTAGGGGCAATCGCAATCGGAAAAATTGATGCCTATTTTCCGATACTAGAACGATTCTTTTAATTGTCTTTTTTTAAATTGATTTTGTTTAAAGTAAAATCTTTCATTGCTTGTAATAAGGATAGAAATAATAAATATTTATCGATTTTCAATTACCAGTAAAGCAAAAATCGATAGATCATCCCCCACATGTGTTATTTTATGCTTAGGAAAATATTTGCCTATTTAACATGTTTTTTGGTTTTGGTTTTCGAAAATCGGGGGAAATAAAAATCTTATAATAAAAATAATTTACAGATTTATAAAGAATAGGAATCGGAATCGGAAATTGTATCGGAATCGGGAATGTGTCACGTAATCGGAATTTTATAGGAATCGGGAAATTTTATAGGAATCGGTCTATCACTATTTTATATCCTACTAAATGTAAAACCAAAACTAATTTGATATGATGTTTAATTTTGTTTTCTACTCGACGATTCCTTTTTTAATTTTCATGTTTATGTAATTCTTTCATTATTCTTTTTC
>NC_136521.1:60425005-60557505 GCF_053919585.1 Euprymna scolopes | reverse complement strand
TTATTTCAGCTAAATTAAGTAGCGAGTAAGATAATTTACGAGAGTGCTCTACCGAAGAGGTTAGCTTTATAAAATATATTTTTAGTCATCGACATACAGACCTGTTTCGTTGTTTCACAACTCATCAGTGCCGCTAGACTAACACCTCTCCCAAGCCGAGGATCGAACCTAGAACCGTCGTGATGACAGTCGGCAGTCCTACCCCTTGACTACGGATTCGGTGGCCGAAATTAAACTGTCCGAATGTCTATTTAAATAAACATTCGTCCGCCACTCGTAGAGGGCTCAAACGTTTGTTTGTAAACAAATCGCTAGCTTCGCATTATTACAGCTAAATTAAGTAGCGAATAAGATAATTTACGAGAGTGCTCTACCGAAGAGGGGAGCTTTATAAAATATATTTTTAGTCATCGACATACAGACCTGTTTCGTTGTTTCACAACTCATCAGTGCCGCTAGACTAACACCTCTCCCAAGCCGAGGATCGAACCTAGAACCGTCGTGATTACAGTCGGCAGTCCTACCCCCTGACTACGGATTCGGTGGCCGAAATTAAACTGTCCGAATGTCTATTTAAACAAACATTCTTCCTCCACTGTATGTATATATATATGTATACATATATATTTAGTGTTAATCTATCTGTTACGTCTCTGCATTATTCGGTCTTTTATAAATCTAAATTTTGTTTAATGTTTTTCATTTAATTTTCCGTATCACTTTTTTGGGTTTTTTTAAATAATATGTATGTATATATATGTATACAATATATATATATGTATACATATATATATATGCATATATATATATATATATACACACACACATTTGAAAGTCAAGTACAAGCGAGACGAACGGAATGATTTCCCGAAATATATAGCCTCACGAATATTCAACCCAACCAACTGACGCAAGCCAAGAACATAAGGATATATGACATGTAGAAAGTTATATAAAATATCTATATATGTATGTATAGATTTATGACTGTACATATAGACACGTGTATTGATTTAATAAGTGAAACTACATGGCCGGTCCCATTATTAAATGACTTTTGTGTTAATCTATCTGTTACGTCTCTGCATTATTCGGTCTTTTATAAATCTAAATTTTTTTTAATGTTTTTCATTTAATTTTCCGTATCACATTTTTTTTGGTTTTTAATAATTATTTTTAATTATTTAAGATAGGTCCTTATTTTTTGTATACTACAGTGTGACCCCTCCCCCAAAAAACGGGTCTCAACTCTAATTAGGCCCCGTTTCTTAGTGTTTTGTCCGAATGAAATAAAACTTTGGTCATAACTAGTTTATTATATTCAAAACATCAGATCAAACACTAGGGTCTTGGCCTTATTTTCTCCGTTCTGCAGCATATGTTCTAGATGGTCTCCATTTTGCTTTTGTTTTTTTTTTGTTTTTGTGTCACCATATATATATATATATATATATATATATATATATATATATATATATATATATATATATATATATATACAGGGTGCTCTAGATGACTTCCATTTAGCTTTACTTTTTTTTGGATCTAATTTTTTTTCTTGATAATTTCCTTTTTTTCAATTTCTTTATAATTCATTTATTATTTATTTACTCAATTATTTATTTTTGTTGTTATTTCATAACCTGATTTTTGTTAAAAAAGATTGTGTAATTAATTCATTTTAATCTTTTCATTTGTCATTTCTTTATTGAATTTTATATTATACCTCAATATACGCTTTGGTAAGATACAAGATTTATTTCCTATCTTAATTAAAAAGAAAAATAGAAAAAGAATAAAAATGTCTCTTTATTCTTTCAGTCGTTACATTTCTGTTCTTAATCTTATTTTATTCTCTTATTTGTCCGTATTCTTCTTATTAATTTTTTATTAATTTCTCTCTTTAAAGCAATTCCGAAAAAAAATCTTTGAAAAAAAAATAACTTTCTTCTTTTTATAAAGATAACACAATTTTCTTTTTCTTTTAATTTCTCCGTGAAAAAATAATAAATAAATAAAATGTCAACATAAACAACGCAGTCAGCAGAAAATGCACTTCCGCCATTACGCTCGTCTCATGACGTCACGGGCATGCGCACAAATGTAAAACCGAGTGCACGTTTGGACAAGGATTAATTAGGATATTCACGAATAAAGCAATATTACACCGCTCAGCATTACACGTTTCCGCTGAGAACGGCATTAGGTGCATCAATAATAATAGTAAGGATAGGATTAATAATAATAATAATAATAATAATAATAATAATAATAATAATAATAATAATAATAATAATAATAATAATAATAAATAATAAATAAATAAATAAAATACATTGGGTTTGTTTTCACGTACTAACTTTCAACTCAGTTCTAATCAACGATAAATTATATTGGTTCATTGTAAAAAGTTGGCGAGTGCATATTTAATGACGAGGGGAGAAGGGGGAGGCGGTGTGAGAGAATTGTGTTTCTATGGAGCGTTCTGTTTTATTAAACAGATTGTTTCTCAGTATTCTTTAATAAGTTAATTTCTAATGATATTACTAATTTAAACATCGTGTGACATTCGTCAATGTTCAACGATATCGATCTACTATCGATTCATCTGTGTTTGTACATCTAGCGCAAGGTATTTAAAAGACGTATACAAGGTTTACTATATTTTCTATATTTTCTGTACGCGTGAAAAACATGCTAAAATATAATTTAGTTTTCGAATTGAGACATCAAGATCAAACCTAGAATATTTAGGTAGCTTAATTGCCATATATATTTCCACAATTTACTATGCATATAAGTGGTAGGAAAATGCAAAAATTTTATTGATTCTGATACAATAACCGAGTTTTTTTATAAATCGACGACTCCGATTTTTAAAAAACTTCTGAATGTTTAATTGGCGATTTTATGCTTTCTTAAAAAAAAAATATCGAATTATTGTAAACACCCGCACAGTTTCAGCATATGTTTTAAAAATACGTGACAATTATTTGATTTCGGGATTGAGACATATTTGAAAATATATTATGCTTATGTATCTATCTATCTATCTATCTATCTATATATTTGTTTCTGCATATATATATATATATACATAACTATTTATACATATATATGAATATTTATACATATATATATACATAAATATATATTTATACATATATGTGTGTATACTTATATATATATTTGTACATCTATTTATATATATATATATATATATATATATATATATATTATAAATATAATTATGCACTGACTCGAATTTCGTCGTCCACAACTCATCAGAGTGATTGAATCTAGTGAGATTCGAAATCGGCACCTCGTGATAAGAAGCCCAAACCTCTACCACGCGGCTAACCTCGGAGGATTACTAAATGTATTACTTTGATGTAGATGTTTTTATTTGTTTTTGTTAGCGATACTTTCTTGAATGAATTCAAGTATTAATACGAAAGTGCATTTTTACCTAAATGCTTGTTGGGAAATAATTTTCCCTTTGACCAATCTGGCACCCCCTAAATGGGGAACAGCATATATATTATTTTTATTGTTAAAATATAATAATCCACTGACACGTGTTTCGTCGTCCACGACTCATCAGAATGGTTGAATCTAGCGAGATTCAAAATCGGCACATCGTGATAAGAAGCCTAAACCTCTACCACGCGGCTAACCTCGGAGGATTACTAAATATATCACTTTGATGTAGATGTTTTTATTGTTTTTGTTAGCGATACTTTCTTGAATGAATTCAAGTATTTATACGAAAGTATAAATACTTGAATTCATCCGAAAGTATAAATACCAATATTTTACTCAATACCAATATAATATTTTACTCAATACCAATATAATATTTTACTCAATACCAATATAATATTTTACTCAATGAAGTTTAAATTAAAAAAAATTAAAGGATAAGGTAAACGTCCCACATCAGAAAAATTTTAAAACAATGAAAGGAAAAAAAAATGGTATAACTGTTTCCATAATTTGGGGCGTAGAGCGTCTTAATTTAATTGTCATCCTTGAACTGCACAGAAGCAGGTGCGCGGACGTTCAGTTATCAGACTCCCCCCCCCCCAAGCCGATCAGTCTACCAACCGCAAAACTAGACGAGCAAGCACAGAAAAACAAAAAAGTCGCGCGGCGACAATCGCTGCCACTAGATGTCAAACGCGAAAGGTCGTGTCGGCTTCGAAACGGACGCGGGGAGGGGGCATAGACGACAAGCGAACCATATACAAAAACTCAGCCATCTTGTTAACCCTTTCCAAACCGCAATTCGATATTACAGTACCTAAAATATCCTCCACTCAACCTCGTCTTCAAGAAATTCAAGTGCCCGATTCTGCCCAACCCCGAACCGCAGTGTATATGCAAGCGTACATGTACCCCTACATTAATCTTCGACATTTGTAAGTAACCCCAAACCTTCGTGTTCTACCCTCTCATCTAGACTTGATGTCGCCAATATTTTCTGCGTATCCTGACGTGGTCGGCCATTCGATAGTGATCTCTGAATAATATTAATGCGTTTTTGAATAATACTCTCCAGCTTCCAAGTATATTTCATCTCTTCTCACTTCAGTCGTTTCCGGTATTCTGACCCTCAATGGACCCACACACCACCCATTCAACACTTTGTCTACTTCTTCTACTTTTTCTTCTTCTTCTTCTTCTTCTTCTTCTTCTTCTACTTCTTCTTCTTCTTCTTCTTCTTCTTCTTCTTCTTCTTCTTCTTCTTCTTCTTCTTGTTTCCCATTCGTCTTTATTTTATTCTTCTTTATGTTTCCTATTTCTCTTTATTTTCGTCTTCTTCTTCTTCTTCTTCTTCTTCTTCTTCTTTTAATCCTATCATCTTATGTTTCTCTTATGCTATCATTCTTACCCTTTTCTTCTTTCTCTTCCTCCCTCCTTTTTCAAGTGTGTTAATTATATATTTGTACTAAATTTCTCCTTCTCTTCTTATTTTAAATTTATTTTCTTTTTACTTCCTATCGTTGTTTAAACAGTTTTTCTTTTTTTTAATCTCTTTCCCTTCTTTATTTCTTCATATTTTTGTATTCTATCTTTTTTATTCGCCTCTTCTTTATTTTTTAATCTTTTTACATCCTTTATATTTCATATATTTTTTATAATACTAATTTTCTTTTACACCTGTTATTTTTATTATAAGTTTCCCACTAGTCTTCTTCTTCTTCTTCTTCTTCTTTTTCTAAGTTTTTTCTGCTCATCTCTATATTAATTAACTGGCACTCCCGTGTTACCCGGTCGTACAATACGCTTAAATATGATATTTTAATTAATGAAGAATGTGTATGTATTATGATGAAATCAATTCTCTATTGACATTTTTTTTTTCATTATTTTAACTCTCAAGTATATATCAGTTAATATCTTATATGTTTTCAGATAGAGTGGTGGGGTTATCAATTCATTACCTGTGCCTAACTGTGTCGGATATATACTCGATAGTCACAATATTAAAAAAAAATATTTTCTTGTCATATCCCTAATTATTATATATTTCGAGTAAAAATTTAGCTAGTGTAATAAATTTTTATATGCTATTTACATCTATTTTTTTATATATATATTTATAATCCTTATTTAATTTTTTATATATATTTATAATACTGATTTAATTTTATATATATATATTCATAATACTAATATTATTTTTTATATATATTTATAATACTTATTTAATTTTTTATATATATTTATAATACTGATTTTATTTTTTATATATATTTATAATACTAATTTTATTTTTTATATATATTTATAATACTTATTTAATTTTTTATATATATTTATAATACTGATTTTATTTTTATATATATTTTTAATACTAATTTTATTTTTTATATATATTTATAATACTGATTTTATTTTATATATATATTTATAATACTAATTTTATTTTTTATATATATTTATAATACTTATTTAATTTTTTATATATATTTATAATACTGATTTTATTTTTATATATATTTATAATACTAATTTTATTTTTTATATATATTTATAATACTTATTTATTTTTATATATATATTTATAATACTTATTTAATTTTTTATATGTATTCATAATACTTATTTAATTTTTATATATATTTATAATACTAATTTTATTTTTATATATATTTATAATACTAATTTTATTTTTTATATATATTTATAATACTTATTTAATTTTTATATATATTTATAATACTTATTTAATTTTTTATATATATTTATAATACTAATTTTATTTTTATATATATTTATAATACTAATTTTATTTTTTATATATATTTATAATACTTATTTAATTTTTATATATATTTATAATACTTATTTAATTTTTTATATATATTTATAATACTGATTTTATTTTTATATATATTTATAATACTAATTTTATTTTTATATATATTTATAATACTAATTTTATTTTTTATATATATTTATAATACTTATTTAATTTTTATATATATTTATAATACTTATTTAATTTTTTATATATATGTATAATACTAATTTTATTTTTATATATATTTATAATACTAATTTTATTTTTTATATATATTTATAATACTTGTTAAATTTTTATATATATTTATAATATTTATTTAATTTTTTATATATATTTATAATACTGATTTAATTTTTTACATATATTCATAATACTTATTTAATTTTTCTTCTCCTGTTATCTTCTATAATATTAATCTCACCTGTCTGTTTAAATGTATGCATGTATGTTTGCATGTTTGCCTTAATCTTTCGACAGAGGACAAAGGATTTTCACGAGATCGATGTCGTTGTGAAGCTCAACCATTCGCACCGCGAATATCGAAAAATTTGCTAAAACAATCATTAATTCGTTCACCCTCAACTGGGCAATTTTCTAAACGGAAAGGTCGATTTTTTCGCTGATACTTTCGAAAGTCCTCCCCTCTTTTTGATTGACAAGCCTTAATTTAAACACTCGTCACTTCCGGTTTGGTGATGGGCCAACAGTAAAGACGTCACTTTGTTTTTCACGTTCTTTTCCTCCTTCACGGTACGGGTTCGAGTCTGCCTGCCTACTATCCCCTCCCCATTTTTTTTTTTTTTTGCTCAACGCGCAAGTCCAAACACCCGAGCAACGCCGGACACCAAGCCTAGTTATTATTATAACTTACCCACTAGTTTTCTACTTTTTCTAGTTTTTTTTTTTTTTTTGCTTATCTATATTATATATTAACTAGCTGGCAACCCGGCGTTGCCCGGTCGTACGATACGTTTTAATATGATATTTTAATCAATGCACACAGCGTATGCATTATTATAAAATCAATCCTCTGTTGCTTATTATATATTACGTGTCACAATTTACCCGGTGGAGTAATTCGCAAAAACAAAAATAAAAATAAGAAAATAGTAACGATAATGTTGTTCATCAACATCGCCCTTCGGTTGTATTTCCTTGTTCTTGGTCATGAGTTTCTTGGTCTTCTGATCGAGCTGTCTCAGTTCCTCTTTAGTCCACACTAGGAACAGTCCAGAGTATCTTACTAGTGATACTGCACATGTATTCATGCCTTTTATTAGGTTTCTGCTATATAATTCAGTTTCAAAAAGTGTTCTTGTTTTTCTGAGCGATTCCTGTCCAATTCTCTCTTTCATTTATGTTGCTTTGATGGTGTCTGCTTCCAGGACTCCCAGGTATTTATAGACATCTTGTTCCTCTAGTGCTCTCATCTCCGTTTGGTTAGGTAG
Source organism: Euprymna scolopes (assembly GCF_053919585.1). Lineage (NCBI taxonomy): Eukaryota > Metazoa > Mollusca > Cephalopoda > Sepiida > Sepiolidae > Euprymna > Euprymna scolopes. The sequence continues at coordinate 60,549,744 of NC_136521.1, read as the reverse complement.
TTCCATGCCGTCTCTCGTCTCCAGTTTTCCCTTTCTTATCACTATTAGTGCGCACTCCTCCACACAAAACTCCATTTGAATGTCCTAACCTAAGACCCTGATGGTGTTTATTAATGTCTTGAGTTCATTTTCAGCCCTTGCGAAAAGTTTCAAATAGTACATGTACATCAGGTGGTTAATTTTTTCCTCCTTGTTAGAGAACTTGTATCTGGCTTGGCACTTTCTCAGTATATTTTCCAAGGGAATCATAGCTATGATTAAAATAATGGCGATAATGAGTCTCCTTGGAAGATTCGGCTTTCTATGTTTGTTTCTGTTGTGTGCCGTATTTGTCAGTCGCCATGTTATCATTGCAATTTCAATAATGTTGATGTTCCTGTTTTATATTTTATACATTTTTAGGCATTTTATCATCAAAGCTTGGGGGATTCTGTTGCACGGCTTTTCGTAGTCGATCCATGGAATGGCTGAATTCTTTCTGCATTTTTTGTCTCCTTTAGGATCTTTTAGTCTATGTGTAGCATATCACGTGTTATTTTCCTTTCTGGCATGTTTTCTTTTTCTTTTCTGGCATTTTTTTCTTTTTCCTTTCTGGCATCTTTTTTTTTCCTTTCTGGCATTTTGTTTTTCTTTCTGGCATCTTTTTTTTTTCCTTTCTGGCATCTTTTTTCCTTTCTGGCATCTTTTTTTCCTTTCTGGCATCTTTTTTTTTCCTTTCTGGGCTCTTTTTTTCCTTTCTTGCATCTTTATTTTCCTTTCTGGCATCTTTTTTTCCTGCCATCTTTTTTTTGTTCCTTTCTGGCATCTTTTTTTTTTTTGTTCCTTTCTGGCGTCTTTTTTTTTTCCTATCTGGCATCTTTTTTTCCTTTCTGGCATCTTTTTTTCCTTTCTGGTACTTTTTTTTTCCTTTCTAGCATCTTTTCTTTCCTGGAATCTTTTTTTTCCTTTCTGGCATTTTTTTTTGTTCCTTTCTGGCATCTTTTTTTTCCTTTCTGGCATCTTTTTTTATCCTTTCTGACATCTTTTGTTCCTATTTGGCATCTTTTTTTCCTTTATGGCATCTTTTCTGTTTCTCGCGGAGGAGTTCACAATTATTCAGAGAGAGGTAGATTTGTTTCCACGGTTGTGCTGTTAGTATTTTCCACATAGTTGGGAAACACGTGATAGGCCTATAGTTTCTCGGTGTCTTCTCTATTATTATTATTATTATTATTATTATTATTATTATTATTATTATTATTATTATTATTATTATTATTATTATTGTAATGGTTATTATTATTGGTATTGTTTTTGTTGTTGTTATTATCATTATCATTATTATTATCATTATTATTGTTATTTGTATTATTGTTGATATTATTGTTATTATTATCATTATTATTATTTTGTTATTATTATTATCATTATTATTATTTTGTTATTATTATTATTATTGTAAGTATTGTTATCATTATTACCATTATTATTATTATTTTGTTATTATTATTATTATTGATATTGTTATTGTTATTATTATTATCATTATTATTATTCTATTATTGTTATTATTATCATTATTATAATTATTATCATTATTATTATTGTTATTGTTATTATTATCATTATTATTGTTATTATTTTTGTTATTATTATTGTTGTTATTGCTATTATTAATGCCATTATTATTGTTATTATCATTGTTTTTATTATTATTATTATTATTATTATTGTTAGTTTTATTATTATTATTATTATTATTTTTATTATTATTATCATTATTATTATCATTTTTATTATCATAATTGTTATCATTATTTTTATTATTATTATCATTATCATTATAATCATTATTATTATCATTATTGTTATCATTATTAATATTAATATTATTATTATCATTATTATTATTATTATTATTTTATTAGTAGTAGTAGGTGTATTATATTTGGTTGGCCTTCTTTTTTACTTCTTTTTATATGGGTTTCTTATTTCATCATAATTAAACTTTTGTCTTCTTCCTCCTCTTTTTCTTCTTCCTTTCCTTTATTTTTATTATCTTCACACTGTTTTTTTTAATTTAATTTCTTTCATATTTTTTAGTTGTTACTTCTTACTTTTTCTTCCCTTCTTCATTTAAAAAAAGTCAATCTTTCTCATCCTATCTTATTTTGTTTTCCTCATTAAGCTTATTTTTCTTTATACTTTTCCTTCTTTTCTGGGTTTAATTTTATTCTTTTATTAATTTTTATTTCTTCTTTTAAGATATTCCTTTGCAATTAATTGTTTATATTATTATTATTATTATTATTATTATTATTATTATTATTATTAGTAGTAGTAGTAGTAGTAGTAGTATATTTGTTTGGCCTTCTTCTTTACCTCTTTTTATTTTGGTTTCGTATAAAAGAGTTCTTATTCGTTTCTTATTTCTTCCTAATTAAACTTTTGTCTTCTTCCTCCTCGTCTTCTTCTATTTCTTCTTTATTCGGTTGCCCGTTTCTGTTTTCTCTTCCTTCGTATTTTTCCCTTTTATTATCTTTAATTTCTTTCATATTGTTTAGTTGTTATTCTTCTTCTTACTTTTTCTACCTTTCTTCATTAAAAAAAAGTTATTCTTTCTAGTCTTCTTCTATTTAATCCCATCTTTTCTTTAATTTTCTTGTCTGTCTTTTTCTGGCGTTCATTCTTCTTTTCGTTTTTTTTTCTATTCCAACTAATTCTTTTTCTTTTTTTTTCTTTTCTTTACTCCTGCTTTCTCTTATTCTTTCTTCCTTTTTCATCTTCTTTTTAACTTTCTTTTTTTTCTTCTTCTTCTTCTTCTTCTTCTCCTTCTCCTCCTTGTTTTTTTCGGTTCAGACTAGATCTTCTGTCTTCTCCAAACAACCCCACTCTTAACTTACCCTACTCACCCACCCTACACATATTTACCCAGACTTAGCGTCTTAACCTACAATCTTCACTTCCGGATCACTAATCAGAAATGAATGCCCCTATTTTGCCCTCCACATTCTCCTTATAATCCCACTACCCCCTGTTCTCCAAGTGTAATATTTCTTGTCCAACAAACGTCGCCGACTGGACGGCAGCGGAGTTATCTTACCTATTTCAAATGCCATACGAAACGCGATTTTCGACGGTAGACACGGTTTAAACTTAACCAATAATTACACCCGTGTATACTGAAGAGACTGTGGGCAATCCTGTAATTGCAAGTCAAGGGTTGCGCAGTCACGGACCACACCTTTCCTGATTCGGCACTGCTTGAATATAGTGGCAAGAAGAAGCCCAAGACTGACGGGAAACAATACCGACATAAATAGAGAGCACAAACAACATCTGGAATTCCGACGTAGTTGCCCATTTTAGTTCTGATCAGGCTCAACATTGCTTAACTTCGATGATCCAAATAGAACCGGTGTGTCAACGTGATTATGCCGTACTATTATACAATACTGTACTTATATCTCGGCACAAATATCTACTCTCATAATAAAAAAGGCGTAGCTATATCTGTTTATTGACTATCTTGATAGGGTTGGAAAATATGGGAAGCGGAAAAAGGAGAGGAGAAGTAAAACATCTTTTTCAAGGATGCCCAAGTTTATTTTGTTTCATGCTTAGTTCTATTTTTTACATCTAAATAGAGACCCTGCGAAGTACTACAACAACACCAAGTCAAAGTTGACGTGATATTAATTAAAACGGAAAGGTGACCCGCAGGCTCCTCAAAGACCAGAACTGGGTTCCCGCAATTAGATTCAGTTTAAGGTCCCAGCAGGAAACGTCTTATAACTTAGGATGGAATTTTGCTAAAAGGAAAATCCAGGTCAGTAAGATTCTTTCTTAGAAGTGCACGCCTGTCGAACTCTGTTCCGGTTGCCTGTTCCCCACCTTACTACAATCTGGATGTCTTCAAGTCCAATGTAAACAAATTCTTGATGAACTGCCCCCTTAAGTAAGACACTTTATCAAATCCCCAATACTAACGTATTTGTACACGCAATAACCCTTATCCCCGAGTGGCTTCCGGGCATTAATAAGTGGCGACTACCTTGTAAAAAAGAAAAAAGAAATGCGTTCATTAAAAAGTGCAGTGGCCCACTTAAAAGTAGTCCATTAAAAATGTAATAAAGAGGAGGAACATTCATTTATTGTTTTAATTATCTGTAATGTTATAAAAGATGGTGGAAGTACCCCGTTGAGACGTATGCATTTTTGGGCACGTTTAACAACCTTTGCAGATACTGCCTGTAGATCTTCTCTGGTGATTCTCTTGATAGCATTGGTAATGTTCTCCTTTAGTTGGTCGAGATTGTAAGGATTTTTTTTGTTTGCATAAACTTTTTGTTTTAAAGTTCCCAAAAGATAAAAAATCACTGGATGACAAGTCCGGGGAACGTGGTGGCCATAACAATTTGCTTATTTTTCTCTCTTCCGTAAACATGTCATGAACTTGTGTCAGTGATCTCTGAGACGTGTGCTATGTAGCATAATCTTGTTAGAAAAAACAGTATATTTTGTCTTGTAGTGTCAGCTGTTAATAAAAAGATTTGAGAGCTGGGGATACTTTTAAGTGGGCCACTCTGTACATTCAGCTTAATGCGGGTGGGACACAGGGGTTTACTCTTAGATATTTATCATTCTTCATCTGAATAAGCAACCTCCCTGATTCAAGGACGACATATGTTTGACCGCTTAACTTAAGCAATGTTGAGCCTGATCCGTACAGATAGGTGACCATTTGGAAATACAATGCGCTGTATGTCGGAAGACGTCTATACTAGCATGCAATAGCAGCAAAAACCGTACGTCGTTATTTTTTTTTACATGGAGTTCACCACTTATCAAGGCCCAATGGCCACTCAGGGATAAGGGTTATTGTGTGTACAGTAATCAAAGGGATAGTGTAGCAATATTTAATGTTGAGGATTTTGGCGTTTGTGGAACAGGTCAGCATACTTGTTAGAGCAGAAATGAGAGGAAAAGTAAGAGAGGAAAGACAGGAAAGACATAGAGACAGAAAATTTCCGACATCTCAGACTACTGTTCACGAAGTACTACCAACCTGAGAAGCAGCTTTTTCTTCACCCTTTGTCAGAAACATTACTCATTAGAAATGAGGACTGAGGGACAAAAAAGGAGAAGCGAGAGTTACTGATAACACATCCACTGCATTATCTACTCTCCATAAAAAAAAACGGTAAGAGGGACTTATTTATATCTTCTTAGTATAAGTCCTTTGCCCATTCCCAGTTTATAAAAGAATTTGACGATAGTCTCCCCTGGCAGATATATACGGGTGAATGTATGCAATGCATTCTAACATTGGGGTACTTAATGATAATTGTATTTTAAACAAGTATTTTCTTTTAGAAAATGATGGACAGTTTCTTGTCGATTTTAGCAGAAAATGAATTCTTAACATTTTACGACCTGAATTTTAATGTAGATGATTTAAAATATGTATTGCTAATTTATAATGATGGCATATTGAAGGTACCTGGTATATACCTAGATACTGAATTAATACGTACAAGGCGTGTTTGCTTCAATTCCCACTTTATTTATGCTATTATATTTATTTATTTACGACTGATCGGCTTGGTTCAACCAGGTCCAGAAGAGTTCAAGCTAATTCTAACAAGACACATCTTATTTCTTTCATAATAATGAACAAATTCTTTATTCACCGATTGCCTAGATTAATAGAATTATTTACCAGAGTCCAACGTTTACACTTATCAGCGCTACATCAACATTTTTTTTTAAAAGCAGATACTCAATAGTTTGCTGTGAGAAATGTGGTTACTTCCTTCTTGGCTTGAAATCTTACAACTGAAATTATCCTATGTTTCACAATTCGCCCATACTTGCAGTAGTGTTACCATATCTATCCTGTCGACCAACCACTCACTAGTCTTTTCCTTCTGTCCAGAGTGTAAACAAATATTTAAGCTTATTGGTCCCGCACTGTCAGTCGAGCTTCACCTCCTGTCTCATCACTGCAATGCTTCGTCGTTGTGCTTGTTTTTAAGTACTTCAACGGAGTGTTCTTCAAAGAACTAAATGCACAAATACGCTTTCGACGGAAACATCACCGACCACACCGGCAAGCAGCAAAATCCAATATTCACTGTGTAGGTCTCGAGCTTCCAAAAACATTTCTTGTACTATAAAGCATTTTTGTTATAATCACTTATAATTGGAACTCTTTTCTAGTTATTTTTAGTTATAGAGACGATAAGTGCACATTTTCATGTAAGTATGAAAACTGTACACACAATTATTCGCGAGATACTAAAGATGTGGAGAACTTTTATCCCAATGTTTGCTAGAGAATATCACAGACTATTTGACCAAGATGGGCTTCAATACAGTTCCTCACCATCCCCATACTGAACAGTCTGCTCTTTGTGAATTTTTGGTTATTCCCTAAACTCACAGAAAACCTTAGAGGTTGTCCTTATGAGGCTATTAGATAGATGAAAGAAGCTGCAGAGAAGGTCATTAATATGCTCACGCAAGAGGACTTTCATTGGGCCTTCCAAAAGTTGTTGGAACGATACAACAAATACATTGACACCCGAGTAAATTACTTCGAAGGGGATTGCAGTGTCATGTATATACTATCAGTAAAAGTGCCCATACGAAAAAAACACTCTGGTACTATATTTAAGGAACCTCGTACATTTCTCACTGATTCTGACATCCCACAAGAATTTAAATGTAACGTGGACGGATTTCTCTCGTTGACATTTCTTCCCACTCAGTTGCAGTAAGTCTCATATTGCAATTATACTACGGTAAAAAAAAACTATCTATCTATCTATCTATATATATATGTGTATATGTGTATGTATATGTGTATGTGTATGTGTGTGTATATTTGTATATGTGTATGTATATGTTTATGTGTGTATATGTGTATATGTATATATATATATATATATATATATATGTATATATATATATGTATATATATATGTATATATGTATGTATATATGTATGTATGTATGGATATGTATGTATGTATATATATATATGTATATATATGTATGTATGTATATATATGTATGCATATATATGTATGTATATGTATGTATATATATGTATATATAATGATTGCAACGTCTTGTCAGACGAGTGCCTCTCTCTCAGACACTTAAAGTCCATGAGCCCGAAAATGACTTCCATCACCACAGGACCATTTTTATAGACAAACACCCGAGGGAGCATCTATACACAGATGATGCTACAGAGTCTTAGCTTTGTACGACAGCTAAGTCTCTCTCTCTCTCTCTCTCTCTCTCGGTTCAAGTTGTTGAGATCCAGCAACAAGCAAAAGCAAGATAGCCAGCAACAAGTTAAACTGCAGACTAGCTTAATGCGGGTGCTGGTCTCCCGCTTTATCAAATTTCCAATACCAACTATTACTATGATATTATCCCATTGATTATTGTACACAAAATAACCCTTATTCCCGAGCCAACTAGCACCGGGTGTGTTTGTGTGTATGTATGTGTGTGCTGGGGTGGAGATGACTTCCGTAAGCCGTGGTGAAGGCAACCTTTCGAGGAGAAGCAAATCTCTGATAAAAAATAACGTATACATATATATATATATATATATATATATATATATATATATATATATATATAAGTGAAAATGTCTGTCTGTCTGTCTGTGTCTGTGTATCTGTGTGTCTGTCTGTGTACATTTTCCTAGGCCATAACTCTGTCAATTTTTAGTCTACAGACTCAAAATTTGATATACAGTGTCCTGAGAGTTGGGAAAATCGATGTGATCGGTTTTCGACCAGAAATTCTGCGATTAAGGTGTCAAAGTTCAACGATTTGACATTCGAAACCCCTACCAAACTCCTCCGACAATTTTGGGTCTAAACACTTAAAATTTTAGATATAGGTACCTTGGACATGGATCTAACTTCATAATTTAGTATGATCCCTAAACAATACATTTTAAGGGGCAATAATAAGGGTGAAATTTTTAAAAAATCGACCTATTTTTTTGCTCAGCATACACCTCAAAACACCAGGCAATGCCGGGTACCCATGTATATATATATATAAAAAAAAAAAAAAATATATATATATATATATATAAGTGAACGTGGTTGTGTGTGTGTATGTCTGTGTGTGTACATTTCCTTACGTAATAACTCTGTCAATTGTAAGTCTACAGACTCGAAATTTTATATACAGCGTACTGAGATTTGGGGAAATCTTTGTGATCCGTTTTCGGCCAGAAATTTGGCTGTTAACGGGTCAGTGTTCAACGAATTGTCCTTTGAGAACTCTACCAAACTCCTCCGACAATTTTGGTGCTAAAAACTTGAAATTTTAGATCTATAGGTTCCTTGGACATGGATCTAACTTTATAATTTGATTTGAGCCCAAAACAATAAATGTCAAGGTCATAATAGGGGTCAAAGTTTAAAAAAATGACCACTTTTTTTTGCTGTTGCTCAAAATACACCTCCAAACACCCGGGAAACGCCGGGCTGAAATACTAGTAAATAAGAAGAATATATAAAACGTGAGAACTCTACCAAAATGAAAACTTCCACTGTTTATTAAATTTATTTATTGTTTTTTTGGTCAATATATTTTTTTAATAAACAAGTTTAACCGTTTATTTATTTCCCAAATCTGAATCAATACCGAATTCTCTGTTGAAAAATAAGAATTGAAAATACTTTCTAATCTGTCATTATCTTTTTTGTATTAGATTTTGAAGCATGTAACTGATGGCTTTCAGAGATAATCCTATTTAAATGAAGTTCAAAGTGAATTGTTCCAATATCACGCTAAGCATCTCAGCGTGGAAAGTGGTCAAAGGAGGCTCTTTTTAGCTTCATCTTCCATGATTTGTTTTCTTTTACATGAGGATCACCACTTATCAAGGCCCGTAAGCCACTCGGGGACAAGGGTTATTTTGTGTACAATAATCAATGGGATAATATCGTAGTGATTGTTGGTATTGGATATTTGATAAAGCGTCTTACTTAAGGGGGCGATTAATCAGGAATTTGTTTATGTTGGACTTGAAGACGTCCAAGTTGTAGTCAGTTGGGAAACAGGCAAATGGAAGAGAATTCAACAGGCGCGCACTTCTCAGAAAAAAAGCTATGTTCATGGAATCTACGTCTTGATTTAGGCAGAGATAATATAAATCTCATCTGTCTGTTTTATTGTGTGTACGCTTGTATGTCAGCTTACAACTTTCGGCAGAGGCGACGGATTTTTACAAGGTCCGTATCGTTTTAAAGCCTAACCCTTCACACGCAAATATCGAAAAATAGGCTAAAAACATTAATTCCTTCACTCTAAACTAGACATGTTTCTACAAGGAGAGGTCGCTTTTTTCGCTGATGTTTCAGAAAGTCATCCATTCTTCTCGATTAACTAGCCTTAATTAAAAACCGCACTTTCTGGTTTGGCGATGGGCGCAACAGCAAAGATGCCACTTTTTCCACGTCATTTTCCTCCTGCACGGTATGGGTCGAAGCCTGCCCGCCTACTAGCACTTTCTTTTTTTTTTGCTCAACACACACCTCCAAACATCAGGGCAACGCCGGGAACAGAGGCTAGAATTAAATAATAATGGCTTATGGTGAATAGTTTTTTTTTTAATTTCGAATACGAATCGCAAAGGAGTGCAATTTCACATGCGAGATCAAATTAATTTTAGTGTTGTGCATCAATAAATCCGCTGCAAGGATCGTTTCGAAATTACTGTTTTCAAAAGCAGTTGATAAGTCTTTTCATTCAAGAATTAATCAGTCACTGCTCGAACGGAAAATAATAAGCCAGAACTTCTCCACGGCTTATCCATCTCACTGAATTGAGACTAGCGATTATTACAGGTACCACTAGAAAACATAGACTCAAGAGCAGATAACGAAAGGTTCAGATTCTTTGTACAAACCATATGCCTAAAATAAGTTTCCAGATTTAAAAAAAAAGGCTTAAGTGCCTATACAAACAAATCTGGAAACTTATTTTAGGCATCTATTTTATGCCATAGAGTCTTGAAAATTGTCTGCTATTTTGCTATATATCCTATGAGGTTACTGACATTTTATAAAAGTCGGGTTACAAATGAATAGTCACAACAACAATTGGAATACATCCTACTAAAGACATATGACACAGCTGCTAAATATCAAAAATCCAATCTGGACGTGAGGACACTTTAAAAGTATGATATGCAATGAAATCCTGCTTTAAACTTAGAATAAAATGGCACAGAATCGGATGAAATGCTTCAGACTGCATTTGGACCATTTTCATGAATTCATTATAAGTTTTAGAATGGCATAAGAGATTCAAGGAAGGCAGAGACTCTCTTAGCATGATGGCAATTGTGAGAAGAGTAAAAAAGTCAGAACATCAGAGTTGATTGGCCAAATATAGAATTTCATGGATAAGGCCGTCGTATGTTAATGGGGATTATAAGTGGAAATTTGATGTTAGTGTGGGAACTGTACAAACCATTATTCGCTAGAAACTGAGGATACGGAAGATTTACGCGAAATTTGTTCCCAAAATTGCTCTGAGCAGATCAAAAGGAAGGTGTTGTCATGACAGCAGAGAGATGGTCACGCTGATCAATTCAGATCCTACAGTTGATGCTCTTGTGACCTGTGATGTAGGATGGATCTATTATCATGACCCAGACACCAAGATACAAAGTTCCCCATTGTAGAGTTCTTGCCTTTCCAGACCTGAGAACGCCAGACAGAGCACATCAACATAAAAATTTATGATGATCCCTTTTTTGTCAGCATGGGCATTGATCTATATTGACTGAATTCCTACTGGACAGACAGTCACCAAGGATTACAATGTTGAGGTTACAAGGGAGTTCAGGATAAGATTCGATCGGAAGAGGTCACTACTTTTCAAATCGGGTCAGTGGCATATTCACGAAGACAATTTCCTAGTCCACAACCCCATTATTGTGACAGCGTAATTGAACAAGATGGACAGGAAAACAGTTCCTCTACCTTACTCATCGTGACTTTAGCTTTTTCCCTAAGCTCAAAAAAACCTTAGAGGCTGTCGTTATGAGAGAATTAAGGAGATGAAAGAGGCGGTGGCGAGGGTCATTGACACATTTACACAAGAGGACTTGCATTGGGCCTTCTAGAATTGTTGGAACTGTAAAAGTACATTGCATCCTAAAGAGATTGCACCGAAGCGGACTAGAGTTTATGCGTGTATTATCAATAATAGTGTCCATACGAAAAACGTTTCGAAACTTATTGAAGGAATCTCGTAGAATGAATATATTTGTAAAATTTATTTTCTTGTTTTGAAAATGATAATCATTTGTCATTTACTGACAGAACTGAAAGGATGTTTGAATTCTGTCAATTAAAAAAAAATATGCATCAAGATCAGAGAAACGCTTTTGACATTGTTGTTTCAAATCGGAAATGACATAATCAGCAAACAAATTTGGGGAAAGAAGACGAACCTTCGTTGCTAGATTTTAGCGTGAAAAGTGAGCAAATGAGTATTAAATAATGATAACTTCTGACGAAATTTTTTCACCTTTGAATAAAAATAGTTCCTTTTTTTGTTTTTACACCACCACGCATCAAGGCCCGGAAGCCGCACGAGGATAAGAGTTAATTGGTGTACAGGAGTTAATGGGATTATAGCTTAGTAGCCGTAAGTAGTGGACATTTTGTAAATTAGATTACATAGGGGGACGGTTCATAAAGAACTTGTTTATATTGAACTTGAAGACAATCAAACTGAAGTCAGCTGGAAAGCGGGCAAACAGAAGAAAGTTCCAGAGGGGTGCAGTTCTAAGAAAGAAACTTTGTTCACGGAATCTACGTTTAGGTTTAATCACAGATAAAGAGCGGGGGGAAATTAATGATAATGAGTGGGGGTTCTCTATGCAAGCAAAAATGAAAATAATTGAGCTGCATTGTTAAATATGCTGTAAAGGTTCATTTCTATAGCTAGTCACTGTTTGTTAGCTAAAGCAGTGCAATATTCTGCTCATACAAGTATAAGCTAATAACAACTCATTAAATTAAGCCATAACTTTTCCATGACTATGCAATTACATTAAAGTGTGCCCAGGTGGATCTGAGAATTCAGTATACATTTCCAGTATGAAATTACGAAATTAGCGATTATTAAATTAGATCGAATGTAATTAGCAGTGGAAAAAAGTTCTAGGACAGATGGCAGATTCAAATGCTTTGCACATAGTATTGGTTGATGCGGTGTAATGTAAAAGGTTTCAGACGACCAAAATCTTCAACAGGTTCATTAATGTCCGCTGTCATGTAGTTTTCCCTTTGCACGCACAATTCTGCCACTATCTGTTGTTATGCAGTTTAGTTTCTTTCATTTCATGTGGTAAACATACAATGTTTTTGTACTTTTTCAAAAAGTATCCAGGAAGGTTGTTATTCCATGGATGTTGTACATAAATGCCAGCTTCTCTGTAATCTCAGATCTGGTATTTATTTCTTTAACGAACACGGTTGAGATATGTCTGACATAGCGCTTGACTCACCAAGTGCAACAGCAAAGTTTTCACATTTTTTGTGCGTTATCTTTAAACAGTGACATTATTTTATCAAAGAATTTTCACCCTACTAGCAATAGTATTGACAGAAAGACTTACTGCGAAGAATGCATCAACTTTTTTTCCTACGCACGTTTCTTTTGCTACCTATATTAGACATGTTGTGATATGGTCGCCATCTGTAAATAGCTTACGTTTCTTAACCAATATGCGCACCACAGGAAAGCCTGCTCGCTTAGACGCATTATTCATTGCTATTTACTTTGTAAAAACTGACGACTTTTAACTCATTCTCTGTTTAGGTCACGTGACGTTAAGTAATTACTATAAATTTTTGCACCATATTTAGATTTAAGCGCAACAGGTTTACCCGACTTAACTCTTTATTATTTTCCCACCCCTTTCCATTGATCCACGAGTAGGCAGGTTCGTTTCTATCAACTACACAGTTTAATACTTCAAAAGCTTAGTTTAGCATACTAACTCTAACGCAAATGTGTTTCCTGCTTATTTCAATTTAAATGCTCGCGAGTTTAATCCTAATTGTCGCAGTAGTAGTAGAAGTAGTAGTAGTAGTAGTAGTAGTAGTAGTAATAGTAGTCACAATCAAAAAGAGTTTTCTATTGCTGTATTATGGGTGCGTTATATTGTAGAGTACTAAAAGGGTGTGTTGTATTTTGGGTAATGGGGTACCATAACACCATATCTCGATATATGTACTTGAATCGAAGGGTTCATGCTGATCTGTATACGTGTCACTAAATGGCTATCGTTTGTTCGTCACTATTTGAACCCTAAGTTATGTTGTTGCTGTCTACTTATGATATATTCATATCTATTTGTTCATATGCGCGCGCGCGTGTGTGTGTGTGGTGTGTGTGTGTGTGTGTGTGTGTGTGTGTGTGTGATACACGCATGTCTTTTATCTTGTTCAACTTGTAATTGATCTTTTTCTTGGAGGGGAGGCTTGGAGCCTGTTTGGACGAATATTCACACACTTCCAATAGCGCTGATTGGTTTTATATAGTTTTCATTCACTTTCGAGATGTCGATCGCAGAAAATGGAAAGTGAATATCTTGGCTTGCGTGGTTAATTCTAGGTCTCCATTCTGAGACATATCAGCCCTCTCTCCTGCGAAGTGAGGACGACCTGTTAAACCGTCCGCTCTACTAAACGTCCAAAATCCAACCCTAATGTCATATACAGCTAACCCGATCACTAGGTACCATACACGTAGATCCGATCAGCTAACCAGATACTTCCGGTAAAAAACTTGTCAATGGTCTGATTTTACCATATTCTGACAGTTTTTATCAATATCTTTACATCCATCTCCCGTCCATCTCTCCAGTTAGAAAGATAGATAGATCGAGATTGATAGATACAAAAATAGATAGATAAATAGATAGATCGACACTTTCCTGTGTTCGATCTACTACATAACACTAATAGTAGTAGTAGTATTTGCAGTAGTAGTAGCATTTTTAGTAGAAGTAGCAGTTAAAGAAAAAGTAGTAGTGGCAGCAGTAGTGGCAGCAGCAGGGGCAGTAGTATTAATTGCAGTATTAATGGTTACTGACACTGATTACTTTTAAATTCGTTCTAATAATGGCTGTGGAGAAAAGTTGTTTTTGCATTTACCCTCGACGCAAAATGAATCGCAGTTCAGCACGAAGCATTTATTTGTCAGCAATGGGCCCGTCGATGCACGCTCCATAGAATCGCATTAATTAATTACGACAAATGATCCCACGTTCATCATGTCAAACGCAAACATGTCCCCGCTCCCCCGGTTAATTCGTTTAATGGGTTGAGAACGAATCAATCATTCCAATCGCTGACATCAACGTGTTCTTGATAAGAAAGTTACAGGGCGTCACTTACTAACATGAATTTGTTTTAATAGAGAGTGACGTTAGCGGACCTGTTCGAAATATCGTGTGAAATTCAACTATATATCATGTCTTTGTTCAGCATGTCACACATAGAAAAGAATGTATATACATCCGTATATACGTACATATACATACAGCACACACACACACACACACACACACACACACACACACACACACACACACACACACACACACACACACATATATATATATATATATATATATATAGTAATTTATAAAATATATATGACGATTAAGCTACACTGAATATTCGGCGTTTCATCCACTATAGGATTTGTCAGGCTTATGCGCGAATTCTGTGGTTGTTTCTCGTTTTTATATATGTTGAGGATTTTAGTTAGCCAATCAGCTTTCTAGTATCCACCGCGCCCCTTCCTATCAGCCATTTAAACTGTAGACGAGAAATAGCAAACAATTGTGTTCACAAAATAAAACTTACTCTAGGATAGCGATACAAAATAGCTTTAAACTAACAAAAACAATAGAAAACAAACAAATAAATTAATTAAATAACACGAATATACATAAACGACCACACACACACATATATATATGTGTGTGTGTGTGTGTGTGTACATATATGTATATTCATATAAAAAAAGACCAGAAATGAGGAAGTATCAACTGACACGTGTTTCGTCGTATACGACTCATCAGAGTAGCTGAATATAGCGAGACTCAGCCACTCTGATGAGTCGTAGACGACGAAACAAGTGTCAGTGGATAATTACATTTTTAAAATAATATATATATTTATATATATATATACACACAAACAGACACACACACATGCATACACACACGCACACACACACACACACACACACACACATATATATATATATATATATATATATATATTTACATGGAACTCACTACTTATCAAGGTCCGGAGGCAACTCGGGGATAAGGGTTATTGCGTGTAGAGTAATCAAGGATACAATATTGTAGTAATCGTTAGTAATGGAGATCTGATAAAGTGTCTTACTTAAGGGGGCGGTTTATCAGGAATTTGTTTATGTTGGACTTGAAGACCTCCAAGTTGTAGTCAGGTGGGAAACAGGAAAACGGAAGAGAGGTCAACAGGCGTGCGCTTCTAAGAAAGAAACTTTAAAAAAATGAACACTTAAAAATAACGAATTTCAAGGAATTCGTTGATATTGCTCGATTACAAAAAAGTGCAATATATTTATTTACTCCTTTTAGGTGAACCAAATTACCATAGTCGCTAAAATAAACTTATTGTTTCAATCTTAAACATATAGCCAATCGAGACCTCTGGTCTTATTCGAGACTTGCTAGTAAATAAAAATGGAAACCGAATAAATTTGCATAGAAAAAAAAAATCCCAAGCAAAGTAAAATACTACACAAAAAATAGAGCAGAGCCAACAAAACATAGAAATGAGCACATTTTGGATGACAGAAAAAAATAACTATTCAATTTTTATAGCAATTATTATACAATGTTACTGCCATTATAATAACGTACATCTCAAAATTTGAATCGGATTATTGTATAATCTCGGCAAAACAACTGGCAATATACAATTATTTTTTTTTTTTAAGGGAAAACTACCCACCACCAAGGGAGATAACTGAATATTTTATTGCTGCATTTCATATATTACATATAGCGTGATTCGGCGACGATAAGTCGCTTGTAGTTAGAAAGAAAAATAATCTCAAACCAAACAAACTATCAAGAATATTATACCCTCTTCACTACTGATATTCTCAGATGACGGAGAAGTTTCTGCCCTGAGAACTTGTTTCGACGCGCTTCCTATCTTTGTACTCCGCTTCCTTCTGCCTGCTTCTTTTGCCGTCTTTAAATGCACAATTTAAAATGTAATAGGAACAAATATCTTGCTGTCAAACACTCCCTCAAGATTATAGTACTATAAATCTGGCACACATCACAGTAGCCACTTACTCTTCATATATAATATATCTAGTTCGAACAAAAAATATGGATTTAAAAATATATATAGACAGACATAAGCAAGAGAAATCCATTCTTTTTTTTTTTTTTTTTTTTTGAAGTCGATTTGTTGAGAGACTGTTTGATCTTTTTTCCTGTTCTATTATCCGTAAAATTAGACAACCAAACTGTAACACATAACTAATAGGCCGTTCCTGTTTTGGAAAATCGCAGCAGCAGGATTCTTTGTATATGAAGCCAAATTCTTTTAATGATGATGATAAAAAAAAAAAAGATTGAATAAAAAAAAGTCAAGTAAATAATACTAAGACTTATCGTTATTTTTCTTAGGAGGAAAAAAGGAAACCAAATATCGGCCCACCCGAAAAGTAATTTCAGAGAATTTCTTGTAAACAGACTTAAATTAGAAGTGGTTGAGGAAAAGCAGACACACCCTAAAGAAAAGTAATTTTCTAAACGCTAATTCTTAAAGATAACGTACAGGTTGAAATTAGATTTATACATATATATATATATATATATATATATATATATATATGCATACAAATATGTATATATATATATATATATATATATATATACAATAAAATTACGATTTTTGAATTAAAAGAGATTTATATTGTTACAATGAGTTTTAGATTTTATTCGTTTCTATACTTTTTAACTACAGAGCATGGTCTTAAAATTCATCTAAATATTAAAACATAACACATATACGCACGCACACACACCAACACACACACACACACACACACACACACACACACACATATATATATATATATATATATATATATATATATATATATATATATATAATAGCAGACGTACCCGTCGTTGACTGGGCTCAAAAACAGCCTACAGAAAATGTATTCTTATTGATGAAAGTAGGATAGGTTATGAAAAGGAGGGGGTTGTAAAGAGATAGGTTTTGATACTCTAAAAATTGTTACCCTAAGAAAAATATGATGAAAGTAAAGATAATTTTCGCGAAAATATATTTTTTATATCAACTTTGTTTCCATTCGTAGCCAAGAGTGACCAACAAAATGATGTTTCCTTACAAAGAGAAAATATCATATATATAATAATTTAAATATACAAGAAATAAATGTTACCATACTCAATAAGTTACTTTTATGGTAGAAAAGTTCATTGGTTTGTATTTTTAAGTAGTTTGTAAAAAAATCTTCTTCTTTTTTTAATTCACGAAAAAAAAAATCAAAAGGGCAGCGACTTGGAAATGGAGAGCTCCGTTTTCAGTTTGAAGGAGGGGCACCTGTGTTAACAATTTAAGAGAGTTCCGTCAACGTAAGGAATATTTATATACATATTTTAACGTGTTCCTTTATTTTGTGCTTGAGGAATATTCGATTATGGCATGTGTAGTTTATATAAATATTCATTTAAGTAGTTTTCGCCTCAAATTTCGTTTTAATTTCGGTTCGCTGAAATTGTTTCAAGTAAAGAGCATTAAAAACTATTTCAAAACAAAACAAACAACATGAACTAAACTTTTATTGACTATGGTAACATTTATTTCTTGTATATTTATTTTTTCTGATAATCGTTTCTTGGATTTTCTGATATACACTCTTACTAAATAATATCGACGAAATATCCAAAAACAAAGAAACAAAAACAGTTTTGAAATATAATGAATCTTTACTTACTTTAGTATAATAATCCGAGACAGCAAAATGGGATATTAAAAAAGTAAACGCGTAATTACTTTAGTTTTTTAAAGCAAAGAATCGATATAAATATGAATAAGAAGAAAATGGCGCCCTTTTCAAGCAGAACAGCTTTCTTTCAGTTTTACAGCACTGAACGGTGTAGTATTGCGCCGTCGGATTCAGCGTGGTACTATTGTAACGTAAAGAACACGTGGAAATGCTTGTAATCAACTGAATTCCTTCTAGTACACAGACAAAAAATCCTAAACAGATAAAAAAAGCTTGAACAGATATATAAATAAAAATAAAAAGGTTATGCAAATGTTTTTAAAAAGACACGTAATCACGTGAGCAGTATTTTCCTTCTTTTGACACGATGAGAAGTAACCTTCTTATTTTTTTTAATTACTTATCTACTTTCGAAAGAGTGCCACGTGCAAGTGGAGAAGGGAAAAACAGAGTTATGCAAAATTTCTGTCGAGAATTGTCTAAAGTTCCGCCTTTTTTCTTGGCTTTCACTTTAATAAGAACGTGAATTTATGAGGTGAATTTATTCGACACAATATGATTCAACTCAAAAAAATAAATAAAAGATTACGTGAATTAAGATTAGAGTTAAGGTGTTATTGTGGACCCTCACCCCTTTAAAAAAACCTTGTTAAACTTTGTGAAATATTTACATTCTATGGAGGTCAGGCGCGAACGAACACCTAATAATTTTATTATACCATATTTCTTCAAACTGAAACATAATTATCAAAGTATATTTACGCAAATAGATATGAAAAATCTTTGTTAAAGTTAAAAGTTTGTGCCATATTTCCATGGGGGCACAGTAGCGAATGCAGACCCCACTATTTAAGTTAAAACATACTTATCAAAGTATTCTTATGTACATCTA
Organism: Euprymna scolopes; assembly: GCF_053919585.1. Lineage (NCBI taxonomy): Eukaryota > Metazoa > Mollusca > Cephalopoda > Sepiida > Sepiolidae > Euprymna > Euprymna scolopes. The sequence goes on along the minus strand of NC_136521.1, from coordinate 60,530,744 downwards.
TATCAAACACTCTTGTAAACGTTTTTTTTCATTTTTTATTTCCATATTTTGTGGGTCACCATTTTTATGTTCTGCCAAATCAAACCTACCCATTGCTGATCCTCGATACATCTTCTATCATTATATATAATCAGTTTTTAAATAGTCAACTATATAGGAGCCTATTCGTGACCAGACGCAAACACACAGACATTCAGCTTTATATTATATATATATATATATATATATATATATAGATATATATATATATATATATATATATATATATATATATATCAAATCGAATCAATAAGGGTATTATCACTCATGAGGAACCCCTCCCTGATCATACATGCATTTAGATGCATCTAGATGTATCTTGATGCATGTATGTCTGCATATACACTGTTTCTATATATGTGTATGTGCGTATCTGTCTGTATGTGGATGTGTACAAATGTACATATGTATGTGTCTGTAGTTATGCGTATTTGCGCGTGCGTTGGCGTATATATTAACCCTTAACTACCTAAAAACAACTCATCGTCAACTGAAATGAATAAATCGAATTATGGCATTCTAAATGCAACCTTTATCTTGTCAAACACATATGACACTTACACAAACCCTGTCTCTCTCTTTTTCTCTCTCTTTCTCTCTCTTTCTTTCTCTCTCTCTCATCTACTTCATATACCTGACTAAACAACCAAAGGAAGTAAAAATTTTAAAACTAAAATTGAAATTCCTCCCACTCCTCCTCTTACCCCCTTTCTTTTACTCGCCTCTCTCCCCCTCCCTCTGCCTATATCCATATATATCCATCCACGCATACATGAATCTATTACCCCCCACAGGCATTACAATCTAATGTATTTTAACATTCAAAACTTTAATATTGTCGATACCCGTCTCCGCTCCTTATTATCTCCTACCTAAACCTTTTTTTTTCTCTCGTATTTCCTGTAAACACTTCTTTCAAATACTAACAACCATTTCTGTAAGGTCTGACGAGGCTGTTGAATCGTAAACATTGCCCATCATTCGAAACATATGTAACCAAACAGATAAATCGGTAATAAAAAAGACACACACATACACACACACATACATACATATATATACATATATATATATATATATATAATTATATATATATATATATATATATATATATAGTTTGTTGTTGATTTTTTAAACAATATTATGGTTAACGTCTCTGCCTCGGGGATCCGGTGTTTTTCTTAAAAATTCGCCCATTTTTTATTTGAGCGTGTTTTTTTTTAAATAGTAATCTACAGACATGCGTGTTTCGGAGCACTACTTCTCTTCAGTGTGCCTGTAGATTACTGTTTTTAAAAAATAATAAATAAATAAAACAATCCTAAAAAGTTGCTATGCCGTAAAACAAAAGCAACCGACCAACTAAACAAAAATAATGAACGAAAATAAAGCTTGCATCAATCTAGAAGGATTTCCTGTTATTGACCAAAGAACATAAAGAATGAAGTTTGCTATGAGAACACATACTGCATTTTTCAATTATTTACTAGGTGATTGGGATGATTAACCATGAATCGGCAAAGTCGAAATGAATTTATTGGAAGATGAGCAGTTTCAACAAAAGACTAGAACCATAGAAGAGCAGGTTATAAATCACATTCCCATATTTAGCATTTGCTCTGTGAGTCTATATTTCTCTTAGTCCATTATGGTTAACAAAGCAAACATTCTGCAGTGAATTAGTTACCACTTATTTGCTAACATCTACATACCATTTCTCGGGAGTTCACAGTTGAGTATTAAAAGATTAAAAATGATCTGTTTTTTTTAAAATTCAAAATGATCTTTTTTTAAAAAAAAATACTGTATTGAAACGCAACTTCACAAACTAATGAAATTAATATTTCCAACATAGACATGACAAACCTTTTTCATTAATTACCATTTCCACTATATAAATATATATATATATATATATATATATATATATATATATATATACTTCAGAATAAAGTAGTACAATAGATCTATTCGTATGTAAATCCAATGTGCAGTGATTATTGTTCTTACAAAATATTATTGGTTGTGATATTTTATAAAGACAATCTCAGCTAAATAGAAGATGCTCAATATAGAGCAAATTACACAGAATTTAGTGATTTAAATTTACCGACGTGAAATGGTTAAATTTCAAATCTAGAATATTTATTTTATGCAAGATAAAAAATACATTTCAATAAGTATATCTCCTTTACCCATGGGTTTCCGATGTCTACTCGTCTCCTCAGAGGAGAAAATATTAGCACATAGTACAATGGTTGATTCCTAATTTGCTAAATACAATAAACGTAGAAAATCATAATTAAAAGTTCTTGCTTTTTTTGTATCTACAGAAACTGTTTTTATTCACAAATTGAAATTACATTTGCACTGGACTTTGAAACTCGTATATTAAAATTATAAAAAAATATCAATAAATATATAAAGAATTATATGTTTATTAAAAAAGCTTCACCGGACTTATATAATAATTTATTTACTGGACTCATCGTCTATACAAAGAAGAAACCACGGAATTATCCATACTGCGGATTGGTTCCTTGTGCCTTGGATTATTCAAAATACAGGTTGAATCCCTTTACCTCACTGCTACCAAACACTTTCACTTCGGGATTTACCATACATTGTGGATATGAAATTAAATATCCTTTTCATGTTGAACTAACATATCATTTCCTTTACTCTATGATTTAAAAACTTTTAAGAAATGTAATTATAATTTCTATGTTTGTTTTATTTAGAAATTAGGCATACACTATAATAATATTTGCTAATATATTCTCATCTGAAGAAATGGTAGACATCGAAATCCTATAGGTTAAGGAGATATACGTATTGAAATGTATATTTGTCTTGCATATAATAAAGATTCTAGATTTAAAATTTAACCATTTCACAGCTGGGGAAACGTACTTGTTTAGCCACACTGATGAGTTCTGATACAATAAAACAGTACTGCATGTGGATGACTATATATATATATATATATATATATATATATATATACATATATATATGTATAGTTTTTATATTTTATGCTATACAAATAACTTAATTTGTTTTATCATGTTTCCTATCTACGTTTTACTAATATGTACTCACTATTAGGGAATGCGTTCATTTATTTTGACAGAACAAAATCCAAAAATAGATTTAAATGTATTGAGAATTTCGTTTTAATTAGGTTAATTACTTTATAGACCCAGGCGTTTTCGATGTAATTTTCCCGCATGGAAACGTCACAAAAAAGAAACACAATTTTTCATGAAATCAAAAGAGCAAAACTAAATGTTCTCCTCTGATTTCGTTGTCGAAAAAATAAGATGTAACTTTTACTCTTAAGAAATGTTCGTCTTTATTTTTGTTTTCGATTTATTCTATTTGAACTTATTTGTGATTTTAGAAAAGCTATATAAATGTTCTTAAAAAAAATAAATCTCTCTTAGTTTTCATTTAATAGTTATGTTTCTCCAAACATTTCGACCAATTTCTTTGGTCGTCTGTTCACACACATATAATTCATATTGAGCAGGCCTTGGATCTTTAGAGGCTAAAACTTGAAAAAAAAACAACAACCTTTAAGTAAGAATATGAATGCCTGCCGGAGACAACCTAATGCTTACTGAAGAGAACATTAATGATAAAATAGAAAACTGAAATGCATACTCAAGAGAACGTGAATATCTACTGGAGAGAACAAGAATACCTACTGGATTGGTTTGGTTTGGTTTGGTTGTTTTACGGTATATCAACCCTTTTCTGGTTTATTAATGCAGAATCCAGTTATTTTAGTAATAATATTCATACTGCATTCAGTTATTTTGTAGAAGTTTTTATTCTTCAAGCTATTTGTAACTTTAATCGCTAGTGTGTAGTGTTTTATTTGGTTGTTTTATAGTAGATTTTATCGTTTTTGTTTCCTGTCCAGTAGAACATTTTGGAAATGGTAGAGAGAAAAGAGTTACAGTATAATTGCTAGGAACATTTTAAGTTAGGAAACCAGTCAGAAAGTGGGGAGGATAGAAATAGAAAGGGGGGAATTGGAATACAGAAAAGGAGGGGAGGGAGGTTGTGTTTTGCTTTTTGGTTTTGAAGAACATTATTAAGTTTTGAAAAAGGAAGTAGAAAAGAGAGGGCACCAATGTTAGGTGTATTTCATCTCAGGAATCCAATATCTTTAGACTGCCTGATCTTGTAACACCAGGACACCTACTGGAGAGAACTTTAATGCTTAGAGGAGAGAAATTAAACACTTGCATATAAAGTTAAACCCATACTGAGCATCACTTAAACTTCTACTGAAGATAACTGGGATGGTTCTACACACTATCCTGTATCGTCTTAATTGTACAAGGGTTCGGCAGGAAAACCAGGCATGAGAATACTTTTCCCTGACAAAACATTTTAAATAAGATAGTATTCAAGATCCTCTTAACTATGGCTCCTTCACAAACATTTCATGGACTACGAGGTGCTCTGTTGGAGAACGCCGACGTCTCCCTGCGATAACTGCAAAACATAACATCATCTCTCTTGATCGGTATATGCATGCGACTGGGAACCGATTGTGAAGTTGATATTTTTCTACATTTCCTCCTTCACAGGAAGCCGGTTCGATCAGTCAAAGATGAGTGTCGATAGATTTGTTTATTAATCCTGCAAAATAATATTTAATATATAAACGATTCATCTCAGGAAGCCAATATCTTCAGACAGACTGATCTTTTAGCACCAGAATACCTACTGGAGAACCTGAATACCTATTCGAGAGAACATGGAGTGCATGCAGGAGAGAACTCGAATGCTTAGAGGAAAGAAAATGAAATATTTTCATAAAGGGAAGTTAACACATACTGAACATCACTTGAAATTCTATTGGAGATAAGTAGAATTCTAATAGATGAGTGTCGATAGATTTGTTTAAATATAATGCATCATTTCCACGTGATATTGCTTTCGTAACAAGAGAAGCTGGATACGCTTCCAGATAAGATTAATTCTGATCGTACAAACCAGTAAAAGCAAAAGATTGCAATAGAAATTTAATATATAAACGATTTATATCTGTCTGTCTGTCGGTTTGTCTGTCCGTCCGTCCGTCTGTCTGTCTGTCTGTCTGTCTGTCTCTCTCTCTCTGTCTCTCTCTCTCTCTCTCTCTCTCTCTCTCTCTCTCTCTCTCTCTCTCTCTCTCTCCCTGCAAATTTTATAGAAGATTGGATTTTGGCGACGCGTTCTTTTACGTTTCTTTAGCCGATTAAAAAAAAAATTTACGGGATCAAAAATGGGTCCAATTGCAAATAGAAATTGTTAAGAATTTTGTACATTAATCTTAGTTTTAATTTTTAATTTTCAATCGGTTTATATGCGTGTAAGTACAGTGGTAATGTCACTAGCTTCGAATACTTCGGTTTCGATTCAAGCTGATACCCCCAAAGCACTGTTTTTTTTTTTAAATAATATAAATATATAATAATATATATGAAATCTAGAACAATTAAAATAACATATTTAAGAGACATTACGTACATTTTCTTACCACGTAAATTTTTTTAGTGAAATTAAAATCATATTTTATAATGAAATAACCCCGCATATGTAGCCAATAAACGTTGTATAAATACATGAAAATGCACTGTAATAACGCACTGTTCGTTTTTCTGCACTTCTTGGTGGACACAAGGTTTTTCTTGGAGTTAATCTGGAAAAGTGCAGCAGTCAATTATATATATATATACACATATATATATATTTATGTGTGTGTGTGTAGAAGCATATGTGTGTGTGTGTAGAAGCATATGTGGTAGTGCATGTATGTTTACATATGTTCGTCGGATGCGTAGGTGTTAAATTCAAAATTTTATTAAAGACGGTTTTGCTGACCATTCCAGAACAAAAATTTGAAAGAGTCATATTCAAATAGATATACACCTTATTGGCTATACCTGTGCCCTTCCTGCTACTAACACTGCCCGCCCTACACTCAGGTTTCCATCATTCATACTGAAGAAGACTGAAGGATCGGTCGAAAATATTTGATTTTTCAAAATTTTCGTTTTTTTTTTTTTTAAACTCTTTGTATTTCTACGTGTCAACACATAGGACTTAAATACAAAAAATGTTTAAACATTTATATATCTTTCGTATTGACTTTTTAATCATATATATATATATATATATATATATATATATATATATATATATATATATATATATATATACGCGGCTAGACAAGCAACTGCCAGGATCGAACCCGATCGCCCAAACAACATTCGAAGTTTCTAATAATTGCGCTATACGGCTAATGCTAGTCATGTAGTGAATTAACACTGTTTTGATATTTTCCAAAGTATCTAAGCTCGAGTTGTTTACACAAAGGGCATCTTTTAATACGCTCATGGTAATGCGTATATCATTTCCCAAATGCTCATCGTAAGATAGGGAGCATTATATATATATATATATATATATATATATATATATATATATATATATATATAGAGAGAGAGAGAGAGAGAGAGAGAGAGAGAGGGGAAGATAGATATTATATATACACATATATATATATGTATATTATTTTTAAAATGTAATTATCTACTGACACATGTTTCGTTGTTTACGACACATCAGAGTGGCTGAATATAGCGAGATTCGGATATTCATACACTCTGATGAGCCATAGACGACGAAACCCGTGTCTGTGAATAATTACATTTTAAAAATAATATATATACCGCTCACCGTGTGGGTGTACTAAATTGGTTAAAGGGAAAATTATTCCCAGCTCGCATTTAGGTTAAAATGCGCTTTTGTAAATAATTGAGTTCATTCAAAATATATCGCTAAAACCAAAACAAACAACATATATATATATATATATATATATATATATATATATATATATATATATATATATATATATATATATATATATATATACTAGCTGTACCCTGCCACGCGTTGCTGTGGCTCAAATTGACGCAATGGAAAAAGTTCCAAAATGAGAAAAAACGTGGTTCTTATAGGTTTAATTTTCCATTTTGCATGGGTACACAGTTTTGTTGTTCCATTTTCTTAGCTGATATAGAGAATTTCTGGTTTGGTCACTCTTAAATACGTAACATAAATTGTCCATGTGAAAAAACAAAGCTGGGATTGGTTTATATTTCACAACATGATAATTAGTACACCAAATTTCAGCTGCAATACATGCGGTGGCATCCCTGACAAATATAGCTGTTGGATAATTAACCACTTTATCCGCTTTCACAACAGTGTCGATGGATTTGTATTTGACTACCTCACTTGCAATTTTACATTGAATAATAGCGTTAAATTCATGGGCGTCTTTGTATTGACCTGCAAGAATAGCTCATTTACTCAGTCAAGTGCAATTCTTATAATTTGAATATCTGCAAAAACCTTTTAAACTAACTGTTCTTTTGATGAAAATAAAATTACAGAAATTACAGAAGTTAAAAGTCAAAGAATTTTGTCCTTATCTCTGATTAGCTGGCACTTTTTCGTACCCAATTTCCCACAAGTGATGCAAAACTTTTTGTGCGGATCGAACAGTCTGGAATTGGACATCCATATTTTGAGTTAAAGTTTAATGTCTTCACATGAAACAAAAAAGTAGAGTATTTGAGGCAAGCATTTATTTCATCTGCTGATGTTGATTGAAGAATAACAGGTAACATTTGTCTGAAATCTTCTGCAAGCAATATTACTGCATTCACAAATGGTCTGACATTGCCACGCAAATCTTGCAAGGATCGTCCAAGAGCTTCAAGTGATTTTTTGCGTACCATTGTGCATTCATTCTAAACAATAAGTTTGCATTTCTGCAATATTTTTCCCCATATTGGATATTTTGGAGATGTCGAACATGCGATTTTTGAAAAATTGAATGCTTTAACGTAGAATAAATAATTCTTCTACTTGGCAGCAAGGTCGCAGGTATTCCTCATGCAGCAGGGGCTAAGGCTATGTCATTTTGTTTCCAAATGGCTGCCAAAATCAATTTAATTAGAAAGGTTTTACCAGTTACTTCTGCTGCTGTTCAAGGTAGCAGTAATTTCCAAATAACTTCTATTCTCACAGTCAGTAAATTAGGTGACTAAAATAGGATTTACCCCTGTTTTGACAATGCCTTATTCACTGTAATTAATTTAGGATACTAAAATAGGATGAGGGATTAGGGATGCACAGATAGAGAGGAAGATATATAGATAGAAAAGAGAAAGTGAGAGGAAAATAGAGAAAGAGAAGGAGATAGATAAAAAGATTGATATATAAAGAGAGAGGGGGAGAGTTAGAAACAGAGGGATGAGACAGAGGAAAGGAGAGAGATAGAGGGAGTTAGAGAGAAACGGACTCAAAGAGAGATAGAGAGGGTGATATAGAGAGAAAGATAAATTGAGAGAGATATTAAGAGAGGAAGAGAGAGGGGGAGAGAAACAGGTGAACTACACTTCACGGTTTTATTCGTCGTTCAGTAGAGAAGAAATCTTTCGAGACTGAGGCAATTTTTATTTTTTGTTAGTATCCAGAGTAACCCTTTTTTGGGGGGGCTAAATTTTCCACGCAACAAACAAATTAATAAAAGAAGAACATATTGTAAAATTTGAATTTAACATTAAAATACTATTTTAAAAAATAGCACGATAACATAAGTGCATAAGTGCTACTTTATGTACTCCTTGGGCGTTGAGTTCCATGGCGACCAGCATAATTATGTAATAGTCGCCCCCTTAGCACCACCCCTAGTCAAGGCTAATGCATGCACACGTAATATTTTTTATTTACTGACGTTGGCTTAGAAACTAAACGATTTATTGATAATTTCGTAACTCTTAAACGCATGCCGGAAGATTTAAATTGGTTCATTATTGTTGTAATGAAAAAAAAAGTTTCATTCAATACAAAACCAAAAACACATATTAATGATAAATGATTTATTATTCAATTCATTGAAATTTACTAATTTTTAGATAAAAAAGTAAAAAAAAAGTTAATAAAAAATTAGTTGCTTATGTGCGCATGTAAAAATGTTTGTAAAAGGGAGAAATTATTTTAATCATTTAAGAAACTTGTTTTTTTTTGTTTTATTTTTAGATTGGGTCCACCTTATAATCACCCCAACATCCTCATCTTAAGAACAGCTTCCGGAATAAACACCACTTTTGGAGGGGGGGGGGCTATTTGCAAAATTTAACTGATATTTGTTGTCAGCATACCCACCCGAAAATACTATTAAAAAAAAGGGGAGGGGTTCAGTGCCCGTTGAAGAGAAGTAGATTTATTTATCAATAAAAGTTGCGAAGAAGTAAATTTATTTATCAATAAAAGTCGTCATTTAAAAAAGAAAATTGTGGAGGTGGACCTAAATCTAAATATTTACCCAAAAAAACTATCCCGAAGTTTATTACAAAAACGTTTTGTTTTCGCACTATTCAACAATTTGTTCATCCGCGCATGTAAATTAAAAAAATATTTGTAAAAAGTGAGAAGTTAACAGTAAATTATTTAGTTTTTTTTAATTTATTTATTTTTTTACATTAGGTCCAACTCCACAAATGTTAAGAACGGCTTTCAGAATAAACACTCTCAACCTCTCCATGTTAACAACGGATTTCGGAATAAACACCATTGGATGGGGGTTGTTCTCAACATACCCATCCGCAAATACTATTAAAAAAGTCGATAAAAGTCGTCATTTAAAAAGAAATTTAAAATCAAATGTTTGTAAAAGTGAGAAATTATTAATAAATGTTTAGTAACATTTTTCGGTGCTAATACAGAGAGTGATCCGCGCTATTTTTTTAAATCGTATTTCCACGTTTAATTAAAGTTTTATGTTTCTTTTTTTATTCAATTGCAAGGTTAAAGTACAGAATAGGTACAAAATACCCTCCCCTCCCCATGTTAAGAATGGATTTAAAAAAAATAACGTTATTATTTCAGCACAAATAACTCTCTCCATGAGTACCCATTTTTCTTTTAATATTCATAAAAAAACTTTTTTTCAAAATAAATAAATAAATAAATGTTTGTAAATGTGACAAATAATCGTTTAGTTACGGCAACGTCATTAAATAAAAGATGTTACGTGCGGGGTGGGGTGGGGACTAAGGGAACGACTATTACTTTTTTCTGCTGGTCGCCATGGAACTCAACGCCCAAGAAGTACCAATTTGTAATTTTTTTTCAAATAAATAAATTCAAGCAATTTTTACAATGAATAATAGATAGCAACTTCGTTAATTTTATGACTCGCCCCATCATATTATAAGCACCCTAACTTCCATATGTTAAAACGGCTTTCGGAATGAACACCCCCAATCTCCCCATATTAAGAACGGCTTTCGAGGTTTATGGAAGGGCGTGGTTTTTTAACATGGGGAGTTTAGGGTGTTTATAATACGTTGAGTTATGTCGTAAAAATTAAACAGTTTAGAAAAAGTTAAAACAAACTTTTTATGTAAACAAAAAAAGAAAAGAAACTAAACAATTAAAGCGTCATGTTTCATGAGTGGAAAACCTTAACATGAATAAAGGTATTTAAAATTTAATAATTGGTAAGTACATAAATTAATTTACATTTTTAAAATATGGGATTTTTTTGTGCTAATGCAGAGATTGATCCGCGCTATTTTTTTTTAAATCGCATTTCCGCGTTTAATTAAAGTTTCATATGTTTTTTATTCAATTAAAACACCCTCCCTTCCCTAGGTTAAGAATGTCTTTTTTAATAATAACGTTATTATTTCAGCACGTATCACTCTCTGCATGAGTAACTTTTTTTTTTACTTATCTTGTAATTCGAGAGTAGTTGAAACGAAAGTTACCAGAAATATTATTTGGCAGTCTCGCAGAAACGACTTCGAAAAATATTTATATTTTAATTAATATTTTTACAATTCGCAATGTAAAATTATTTAAATAACATGCAAACATTCATTGACTTTACAGATAGATGTTCTGAAAATTTCAATTACATTGGTAATGTAGAAATATGGTTGTATAAACTTTGAACGAACCAAAATTACATTTATATATATAAATATATATATATATATATATATATATATATATATATATATATATATATATATATATATATATATACATATTTCTGGTGTTCTGCATTCAGGACACTACACGTACACACATTGAAAAGAAACTCGCATTTTTGCGGCAACTCAAACATCGTTTAAACTCAAGGGAACGAAGCGAAAAGAACTTGAAGTAATTAGCGAGCGTTTGAAAGATGTTTTCGAACTGTTTCCTTGCTGGCCCATTGCAAATAGCAGAGTTATTTTTATTGCTTTTCGTTTTTATTTTTTGCGCGTTAAGGGGCGAACTAATACTCCTTTCAGTATCGTCCTTTGACTAATTAAAAACCTATTAGATGTATTAAGCATCAAAGGAAACTCGCCCCCTTTTCACCCTCTTCCAACCTTGTAGGAAATAACGTACATTTTTCTTGCGTCCATTTCCTATCAATAGAACCCAGAAGACGTTTTCTTATTTTCTGTACATTTGTATATTGCTTGGATTAGCATAATTGATCCTTATATGTCGTTATTTATATTTTCGTCCTCATTATACATCGAATCAAAAATATTACTAAACTATAGCCGCGGGACAAATCTGGCTGACCTGAATTTATATTCAATCCTGTTAAATCAAAAATCAGTAAACTTGGTTATCTTTGTATCCAACGAGCGAATCGGTTCGAAATTTTTAACAGAAAAATCTAATTTTATAATCAGGGCCGATGGTTCGGGCAAAATAAAACGAAGCCGTATTTTTTTCTTTATTTAAACAGAATTTAATCAAATAATATCCCGTCGGCTGAATCTGGTTCTTAAACCTTTTTTTAAAGCCCGTTACGTTGAAAAAAAAAGATACATTGCAATGATGATACAGCAACAGCTTAAATATATTTAAATAAATACATTTTAGTATTCATTTTATACTAGCGAGGGGTACCCGGCGTTTCCTGGTGTTGGGAGGTGTGTATGGAAACTCCGGTGGCGGGGGGTTGTGGGGAATGTAAGTATGAGGATCGAACCCTTGAGGCAAAGTTGTAAATTAAAGTGTGAAAAAAAAACGTGTGACGTTAACAATTGCCCCACCGCGAGATGCTAACGGAAAAACGTTTGAATTTATTTAATTACTTGGATTTAGCAGGCGTCCGTTTTAATGAGTTAATGAGGTCAAATTTGACTGCGGGATTTCATTTACTGCTAAATGCTCCCCCACAACATGTTATAGGAAAAAGAATAAACCACATGCGGTGAGCGACAAATGTTGAATATTTATCTTCCCGAAATCGAGCAAATTAAATAGACAGGCGAGCTTCGTTGTAAACTGTGAGATATTACGATTTATATGTGATATAAAAAGTTTTCAAAAGTTGTGAAGCGAGCGACCGCTTCTCTGAAAACAAGCCTTTTGTTGACATACAGAAAAAGCGAACATACACACATACATACGTTTTCGCTTTTATATTTTTATGTATTTACAATATAAATAATAAAACATTCATCCACTGTTTTTATTTAATACCGATATTAAAACATATTATTTATTTTGTCTTTGCGAAACAACACGCGCTTATTACAAATCTTAGAAATATAGGTCATGTGTATCTATATGTAACATTGTTCATCTTTTAGATGTACAAAATTATTTCTAAATCAGTAATAATAATAAAAAAAAAATCTCGGAATAATGTATGTGTTGGGTTGGTTACTATATGTTATAAAAGTGACTTTCTCGGTCTTCAGATCGTTCTCTACAAAACTATATTGTGAATGTCTGGTCTAAACTTGAAACATGATATATAAGATATTCGGGCAGGTGCCAAAAAAAGCGGTTTCATTTTTGACGGATAAATAGTTCAGGAGTCGAACTGAATCTTTTTACTTCAACTTTTCATGAAATATCTTTAACGTATAATCTTCCTAATTGCCTACATAAACATTAGTTATGTTCACTTTAATCTTGCTCATATGGTTATGTGATAGCATTATATTACTTACTAGCGGGGGTACCCGGCGTTGCTCGGGTGTTTGGAGGTATTTATGTAGGAGGTCGGACCCTGTTTTAATATTATAAACAAACACGATGTTATAAAAAAGTGGAAAAAAATAAAACAAAGCAAAACCGCGAACAAATGTAATACAAAAGAATAAAAAGGTGTAAAAGAGGAAAAAAGGTTTAGGTAGTAAGACAGAAACATCGAGGCTTAGGCGGAAAAAAATATCTGACGCGTTTCCTCTACACCAAAGAAACACACAATTGAGAACGGATAAAATTAACCCTTTAAAAACACTTGCAGGTGGTTGAGACTAGCATCAACGTTTTCTAGGTCAAAATGTAGGGTGAAGGAACACCCTCCCCACACACACACACATTTTCGCTTTTATATTTATAGATGCCCCCGCCCTGGTTTAGCTAATATATGACGCGTAAAATTGAAAGAAAAAATATATAACGACCGTGAAAAACCAAAGGAAAAAAGAAAAAAAAGAAAAATGTTACCGCGTAAAATGCAAATATGTTTATTTAAATCTAATTTTTTGTGCGTTTTTTTTAATGGAAAAACAAAATTCAAAAAAAAAACTGACTGTGTATAATGCAAATATGTTTATTAGATTTTATTTATTTATTTTTCTTTGTTTCAATGAGAATGGAAAAAATGAATAAACAAAACCAGAAAACTGGCCGTGTTTTTGTATTTTTTTAAATGTTGGTTTCTTTTGGTTTCTTTTTTTGTATTGTTTTCTTTGTTGTCTCTGTTACCCAATTTCAATGTCGTCTGATTCCAATATCGATGCAAATAAATAATGAATAAGTAAATAATCCGAAAATGGGAAGTCAGCTCTACCCCTCTAGTATCAGGTATGAAATCAGTGCAAACATAATAGAAGTATAAAGACAGTAAAAAAATATTAAAGCGAATAATCGGTGCAAGATTTGAAGAACACTGGCGGCTGACTGTTAAAGTTTCTTGTAAAAACTGGAATCCAATGTTAGTTCGTTTCGTTCAAGTAATCCTTCGAATCGCAACCCCACCCACCCCTACAAAAAGAGAAAAATATAAAGGGAGGAAAAAGGGTGGAAAAGAAGAAATTTATAAAATGGCACAGTTAACCCACAGACTAGCTGGAATGTAAAGTCGCGTTTCACTCGACGGAAAAATGTAAATCCATATTTTTTAAGCAACTAAGAAGTGAAACCGGTGTTCCTCGTATATTCCCGGGGACGTAGGCCCAGCGGTGTAAAGTAGTCGCGGGGTGAATGTTATGAATCGAATAGATAGAAAAGATTTTACAACTTCCATTGATTGTAAGCGATTGTGGAAGGGAACTCTCACCGGAAAAAATATAGAAATGTGTGAATATCAAGGAACTGTAACGGTAGTGGGCCTATAGCACATCTCAGATCTTGTGCTGAAGTATGGGGACAGTACATTTGAATGTAATGTCGTGATTTTTAATACTATTAAGGTCAAACTCACACGGGGAAAAATTATTTCATTTTATGTATATATATATATATATAATATATATATATATATACAAATAATATATATATAATATATAATATATATATATATATGTGTGTGTAATAAATAGATGAATAGAAGAAAGATAGATAGAACATAGAAGATAGAATAGAATAGATGGAAGATAGAAGAAGACAGAAGATAAAAGAAGATAGATAGAAGATAGATAGATAGATAGAAGATAGAAAGAAGATAGATAGGAAAGAAGAGATAAAGAAGAAGAATAGAAGAAGAAAAGAGAAGAAAATAGATTAGAATTCACATAAAACGTTATTATCGACATATCTGCAATAGGGTCTAGTATTATCATAACATAGGCTGCAGTTTCAATAATATTGCAAATGAATAATCTGAAGGGGTATACTCCAAGAGAGGGAGAGAGAGAGAGAGAGAGAGAGAGAGAGAGAGAGAGAGAGAGGGAGAGAGATGTACACGTGTATGCGCACAAATCTTCTATCCTAAATGCTACAATGTAAAAAAAAATATGAATGTAGGAAAACTCGTCCCCGTTTGCTAGGTAAGAAAACTGGTCCCTTATTGAATTAATATCGATTGAAAACACATCTAATGACCGTTCTTGAAGGAGATATTGTTTTTAAAAGAGACTATACCCTCCATAGTATTTTGAAAACATATTTGTAATCTGTTGTTTTAAAAAATAAAATAAAATCGATTTTCTAAGTGTCCGTTTTCTACCTAACTGGCTAAGTTGTTAGTGGTTTCACTTATTTTAAAGCGTTTATTCTGTTTAAAAACGAGACAACATACCGCATAATATATTGTTTTTGCATATTCATACTTATTTACTGCTATTTTAAAAGGGTAAAATTTAGTTTTCTACTTAGCTGGCTAAGTTGTTAGTGGTTAAATTTGTTTTGAAGCGTTTATTCAGTAATAAAATCAAAAACAAACAACCAAAAAAAAATGGCTGCTTTTGATTACTTTTTCTCTTCATGATTGATTTAACAATGTTGAAGTAAAAATTAAAACAAATAAAAATTACTTAACGAGACATTTTTACCACACAGCATCTTTCACGCCAAATAAATATTTCGCTTTTCGTGAATTACAATTGTTTCTCCTTATTTTTACGATATTTTTTGAAGTATTAAAAATAATAAAAAAACAAAACGAAATTAAAATATTATAAACAAACAATTCGATTCTTCTTTCTGTTTTTTTTACTCTATTAGTTTTCGTTTTTTATATACAAAATGCACCAGTGCATTTTTTAAATCATAATTTTACCAGTTATCAACATTTATTGTCGTTTTGTCATATTTTGACAAAATTTAAAATTCTGGTTCAGCTTAGATAAGTAGGTCCCAGAGACGAGCCTCGTTCTGATATTCGGAAAATGTAGGTTAACAACCAATGAAGCTACCGAAAAATAACCATTTTGAATGAAGATGGATACAAACAATATGTTTAAAATTAATTTCTCAATTGTAATTAAAAACAAAATGCAAACATATTTACAAAATATTTTAGAAAATACGTCCTTAATTGTTCACAAAAAACTTTTTTTTTGTAAATAATTATTATAAAATATTGCAAAGTGTTTTACATAGCTGGTTCTTTAAGATAATAGGTGTGCGTCAAACCCCTCTTCCAAAAAAAAAAAAAAGAAAAAAGGAGAACAAACGGAAAAGACTTTAGTGTTTTTACTATTTTAAAACGCTTTGTAAAGTCTAAAACACAAGTAATGGCTAGTTGTTATCTTAGAAAAACAAGGGATCATGGCGGAAATTCTTCAGGGTTTAATTATTGTAATGTTTTTATTGGGGGTCGAAAAAGGTTTTTAGCCGCCATCTTATTTCTTACTTACTTATCTCCCCACGAGGAGAGAGTTAGACACAAAGTCGGTTTATAATGTAGAGAAGCATTTATTTCTAAAAACAGAATGGTAAAATATAAAAGCAAGTAAATCGCTAAAAGTAATAAAAAAATAAAAAAAACAATTCAAAGAATTAAAGAAAGACAACATTCAAAGAAATGTCAAACATTTATTACTACAACGAACAAGTGAAAATAAATTAAAAAAATCAAACAAAGGTAAGATAATTCAACGTAAAAAGGGTGAATAATGGTAGAAGCACCGGTGTCACATGTCAAATGACCCAATTGTTCAGATTTTTTTTTAAAACGAGGCTCGTCTGCGGGACCTATTTATCAAAGCGGCACCATTGTAAATAATGCCTTGGTGCATTTGGTATGAGAGGAAAAAAACAAACTAGCAGAATTAAAAACAAAAGCAAAAATGTAATGAAGTCTCTTCCTGTTTTTTAAATTTTTGTTTTTCTTTTCTTTTTTTTACACAGTGATCACCACTTATCAAGGCCCGGAAACCACTCAGGGATAAGGGTTATTGCAAGTACATTACGTTGGTGTGGAGATTTGATGAAGTGTTTACTTAAGGAGGCGGTTCATTAGGAATTTGTTAACATTGGACTTGAAGACATCCAAGTTGCAGTCAGGAGGGAAGCAGGCAGACGGAACAGAGTTCCACAGGCGTGCAGTTCTGAGAAAGAAGCTTTGTTCATGGAATCCACGTTTTGATTTAGGCACAGATATAGAGTGGGGGAAATTTTTCACAGTGGATTCAGCTAGACGGGTGTTTTTCGTGAAAGATTGGCGAGGGGGACCAGAGATTGGAGTTCAGACGAGCACCTGCCATGGAAATAACGATAAAACAAGGATAGGCTCGCAACGTCTCTTCTGTGGGAGAGAGGTTGCAGGGTAGAGAAAAGGGCCTCCCCACTAAGCCACGAAGTCTTATTCTAATATCGTTAAAAAAAAGAAGAAAAAACGTAATTAACTAATAAATAAAAAGTGAAACACCTGTTTGGTGCGAGAAATGCCGTGTGTTAAACATTTCTCATCAACACATTTTTAATGTTTTTTTTTTTTTTTTTTTTTTTTAACTAGCATTTCAGCCCGGCGCTGCCCCGGTGTTTGGAAGTGTATGTTGAGCAAAAAAATAAAAAAAAATGGTAGTAGGAAGGCAGGCTCGAACCCGATCCATGAAGGAGGAAAAGAACAGGGAAAAAGCGTGGCGTATTTGCTGTTACAATCACTGTCAAACCGGAAGTGACGTAGGCTTAAATTAAGACTAGACAATCGAAAAGAGGGGATGACTTTCTAAAATATCGGCGAAAAAAGCACCTCCTCCATGTAGAAAACTGTCGAGTGGAAGGTGAAGATATTAATGTTTTTAGCCAATTTTTCGATATTTGTCGTCTGAAAGGTCGAGCTTTAAAACGATACTGATCTTGTTATAATGCGGCGCCTCTGTCGAAATTTTAAGGAAGACCTGCAAGGACACATACATACATACATACATTTATATATTGGCAGCTCGAATTTTCGACCCAAACCGATTAAAAGACTTGCCCTATCTCTGAATACCATTTATGTAAAATTTCAAATGTTTAGACCAGAAATTGTCTCAGTAATTTGGTAGAGACCGCAGGGGTCAATTTGTTTAAAATTTGACCCCTATTATGACCCCTTAACTTTTATTGTTTTTGGCTCAAATCAAGTTATTAAGATAGATTTATGTCATAGGAACCTATATCCAAAATTTCAAGTGTGTAGACCAAAAATTAGCGGAGAGGTTTGGTAGCGTTCTCAAAGGTCAAATCGTTAAACTTTGACCGTTTATCAGCTTAATTTCTGACCGAAAATGGATTACCAAGATTTTCCCAAATCTCCATACCTTGTATATCAAATGTTGAGTCTGTAGACTGAAGATTGACAGAGTTATTTCGTAGGGGAATGTACGCAGACAGACACACACAGACAGACAGATAGACACTTTCACTTTTATAGATATATAGATTTTGACTTTAACATTGTTAAATTAATCATTAGAAGAAAAAGTAATCAACAACAGGCCTGTTTTTTGTTTTTGTTTTTTTGTATTTTTTTTTACTGAATAAACACTTCAAAATAAATTAAACCACTAACACCTTAGCCAGCAAGGTAGAAAAATCAATTTTTCCGTTTTAAAAACAAAAGCAAATAAGGATAAATATTTTTAAAAAGATATTATGCGGTCTGTAGTCTCGTTTGTGAACTGAATAAACTCTTTAAAATAAGTGAAACCACTAACAACTTATCCAGTTGTGTAGAAAACGGACACTTAGAAAATCGATTTTAGTTTTTTAAAAACAATAGTCTACAATTAAAATTATTTTTAAAAATATTATGGGGCGGGGGGTATAATCTCTTTTAAAAACAATATCTCTTTCCAGAACGGTCACAAAGTGTGTATTCAATCGATATTTTTTTTCGATAATGGACCAGTTTTCCTATGTAGCAAACAGGGACGAGTTTTCCGATACGAGTTTTCCGGGGACGAGTTTTCCAGGAACGCATTTTCTGGATACGAGTTTTCCGGTTACGAGTTTTCTGGGAACGAGTTTTTCGGTACGCGTTTTCCAGATACGAGTTTTCCAGATACGAGGTTTCCGGTTACGAGGTTTCCGGTTACGAGGTTTCCGGTTACGAGGTTTCCAGGTATGCGTTTTCCGGATACGAGTTTTCCGGATACGAGTTTTCCGGTTATGAGTTTTCTGAATACGAGTTTTTCAGGTTATGCAGTTTCTGGGGACGAGTTTTCTGGATACAAGTTTTCCGGTTACAAGTTTTCCGGTTACGAGTTTTCTGGGTACGCGTCTTCTGGATACACATTCTCGGGGGACGAGTGTTCCAGTTACGAGTTTTCTGGGGACGAGTTTTCCGGATACGCATTTTCCGGGTACGAGTTTGGGGGGGGGGCTAGTTTTCCTAAATTTATTATTTAAATATGAACCTTTTTGTAGATATGCCCCTTTATTTAGAGATTAATATTTATTTAGATATGAAACTTTATTTAGATATGATCCTTTGTTTATAATTCACCTTTAAACTGTTACGTTTAATAATATGTATATGCTAAACTTAACAGTTTTAGGGCGATTTTAAAACTAAGAGCCTTATTTAAATAAAGTTTCATAACTAAATAAATATTCATCTCCAAATAAAGGTTCACATCTAATTAAAGGCTTATATTTACATAAAGGTTCATATTTAAATAACACATATCTAAATAAAGTGCCATATGTAAATAAACCTCATATCTAAATAAAGGGTAATATTTTAATAAAGTGTTTTTTTTTTGTTTTTTTTTTCTATTACATTTTCACCCCAAACAAGGCAAATTGCCACTTTGGTGTAAGGGGCTACTATCAGGGGCAACAACTACTGGGGTACTATGTAGGGATTTGGGCAGCAAGGTGTCGGTTAACGTTACACTTGAACTTCTGCATGTCAGTACTGTTGGGGAAGCAGGGACCTGGAATGGAATTCCAGAGTCTTGCGGTTCTGGGGAAGAAACTATTGGAGTAAAAAGATATTTTACATCTAGGGACCTCTACAGTGTGGGGGTGGGATCTAGTAGCCTGTCGGGTTTGTCGAGGGTGCTCGCGTCGTGGGGGCACAAGTGATTGCAGTTCATCAGAGCATTCACCACTAAAATACTTGTAGAACAGGCAGAGGGATGCAACATTTCGTCGATGGGACAGAGGCTGAAGCTTAGATGCCAGTTCAGGGCCTATCAGATTTGCGACTCTCTTTTGAACCTTGTCAAGGAGCGAGAGACTAGTAGCAGATGCACCAGCCCAGATGTGGCAGCAAGACTCCATACATGGGCGAATGGTGGCCTTATAGAGGTACAGAATACTTTCGGGTGTTAGTAGTTTTCTAGCACGGTAGAGAGACCCTACCTTTCTTGCAGCGGCCCTGGCAATGCCTTCAATGTAATTGTTCCAACTCATGTTTCCTGTGAACGTTAGGCCAAGGAGTTTGGAAGATGGACTCTCAGATAAAGAGTCGTTGGCCATTGCTATTGGTGGTAGAGAGGGTTTCTTGTAATTATTGAATGAAACTAGTTTTTGTCTTGGCAGCATTGAACGCGACCAACCACTTTTGTCCCCATTCCACTACAGATTGGAGGTCTTCCTCTAGTGTTTCTGCCATTTCTTTAGAAATGTGTTCATTCGTCTTCCTGTCGTGTCTGCCATAGAGTGTAGTGTCATCAGCATATATACCCATCTCAGAGGCAATGTTGTCGGGGAGGTCATTTATGAATATCAAGAACAATAGAGGTCCAAGGATAGAACCCTGGGGCACTCCCGCATTTATATCATATTGTTTAGATGTGCGACCGTCGAGGACTACCTGGATTTTTCTCTTATCTAAGAAGGATTTAATTATGTTAAGTATTCTACCAGTGATACCGTATGATCTGATTATATCTATATAAAGGATCATATCTAAATAAAAGGTCCATATCAAAATAAAGGTTCATATCTACATAAAGGGCCAAAATATATAAATGTTATATTTAAATAAAGAATCATGTTTAAATATTATTACCCTTTTTATATATTCCTAGGGCGTAATCAGCCGATTCCAGAGTTCAACAGAAAGCGTCCGGAGTTGGTTAACATAGAACTGAAGAAGGCCGGAAATTGCATCGACCGAAACATTGTGAAGATATCACTGAAGATGAGCACAGTAATCCGAATAATTAAAAAAAAAAAATCCGCCATGTTTTATGCATGACGTCACATTCACGGTTACGTTGATCCGCGAAGATATTTGTTTACACAATCATTCTCATCAAACTGAGTAAAATCCACCAGGGGAAGATCAACCAAGGGACAATCTACTACAAGTGATGAAAAGAGGAGAATAAAAGAAAGATGAAGAAATGGAGATTCAACAAATCTATTATTCTCCGTGTCTGCGTCATCAGCGATGCAGAGTTTGCGACTCAGCACTAGCGTGTTTCCTCCTCCCCACCCTAAAAATTCCTTTACTTAGACCAAAGCGTGTTATTTTTCGTTCCTTTCGCGTGGAAGTTTTTTTTTTGTTTGTTTGTTTTGTTTTTTTTTTCTTTCAGTTAATGTTCCTTTATTTTATCGTATGTGTATAAGAGATGAATTAAGAAAATATGGAGTCTTGAAAATAGTTAGATCTCCCCCTTCTGGGGAATATCTCGATCATCTTTTGTATGCGCTGCATAGAGAGATGACAAAGGCGACGAAGCAATGTATTTTCGGAATGTCAGGGGGAAAAAGAAAATAGTTTTAGAGATTTGATGAAACGAAGAAGGCAATACAAAAATGCAGGAGGTGAATTTTTGATGCAATCTATACTCCTATAAATGTAAGTTTTGTTTGTGTGTGTTTGTGTGTTAAACCCCTTTTTTCTATTAGGATTTGTTTGCTTCCCCACGAGGGCAAAATGTAACATGAGGTCATTTTAAACGTGGGGTTAAACCAGCTCCCCGAAGACAATGCAAAAGGGGCAATCTGGTAAGGACCAAAAATAATAATTGTTTCAGTATAGAGGGTTTCGCCCGCCCACACACACACACATTGACCGAGACAAACAACCCTAAGAGCAGCATCAGCAGAGATATTACACCTTGATCCCGGCCAGAAGGCCAAGAACGACAGAAAAAAAGCAAGCCTTTTTTTTGTATTTATTGGTATATAAATGCTTCCCCACGGAAGCAAAATATGACACAAGGTCGTTTTTAATGTGCGGGAAAACCGGCTACCCCCCCAAAAAAAAAATGCAAAAGGGGTACTCTAGTAGGGATAAAAAATAATACTTGCCTCAGTATAGAGGGTTTCCCCTCCATTGACCAAGGACAAATTAACTTAAGAGTAACGTCAGAACAGATACTACACTTTCATCTTGTTTATATAGTTTATTCCGGTTTCAAAAAAGTTACAGTCAATTTTTTAACAATTAAAAGTAAGATTTCACAAACTGGAACAAACTTAGGCACAAGGTCCTACAAGAAGTTTGGGGAGAGGGAGGATGCAAGGTCTTTGTAACTATGGTAATTTCGAACTTTGGAAGAATACTCTTGACTGGCAACATTTACCAAAATACCACATTCACTCTATTGAAAAGGCCAAGAACAGCAGTAAAAAAAAACTTCTTTGTTCTATTTATTTAAAAAGGAAATTCAAGTATCTTTATATATATATATATATATATATATATATATATATATGCTCGTGGACCTGCATTCATCTGCAAAAGATGTAGCTAATTTGCATATTCTTTTAAACATTCGTTTTAATTAATTCCCTATCAGTTTTTGTAGTTTTCTTTAGCGATAATCATATTTAGTAAACTATTACATGTAATTATATTCATACAGATATGATTTATACTCGAGTAATATTTGCTTAAAAAGGTTATAGTAAACACAGACCTCTTTTATATATGTATATATTTATGCATTTGTTTTAAAAAAACAAAGTCCTCTGTCAGCTTTTGGTCTACAGATATTAAACTTTATATATACGAGAATCGAATCTATGCGAAACTTTATATTTGGGTTTTACACGGGGAAAATAACGCACAAGTTATATCGGCGCAAAAGTTAAATCGGCGCGAAAATTAAAGGTCACGATCGAACGACCGCATTACTAATATGCATGCGTAACGTAATAGCTATTGGTTCATTTTTAGTTCATGTTTTAAGTTTTAGCCTTGCAGCAAACATATAATCATAGGTTAGTCATTTACGTCAAGAGAAAAAAAGTAAATTGTAAGCTAAATGTTTTGGTTTCGATTCTTGGTGATGTCGCACAAGTCCTTTTTTAAAACTTTTTAAATCATTACTAATATTACATCGAAAAGGGGCGTCCCCTTTTCATGTAAATAAGAAAAGTATAAGATAAGTGGAAATGAGATTAGGATGAGCCAAAAGTCGAACCCTGTAGGGAAGGGTAAGAAATGGAATGTTAGAAATTAAATCTATTGTTAATTTCTATTAGAATAGTTAAATATTGTTATATCGGAAAAAGAGTTGATTACCCATTCTTTTAGAATTTGGAATATTAAAAATGTCCGCTAAAAGAATGAACAATGCCAATTAAAAATATATTGTTAAAAATAGGTCAGAGTTATATGTTGAGGTTTCTTTTGTTGCCATAACTATGTTTGGACAAACAGATATATATATATATATATATATATATATATATATATGTATATATATATATATTAGACATGAAAAGGAGATTATAGATAGGTATATAAATACCCGTTCATATACACTGCTCAATGATAAAGCTAGAACCAGAATTAGATTGAATCGAGCAATTGCATTGACAACGGACAACGCCAGACCCAAAGTGCGTTTCGATGTACTGCATCTCATCAGTGACGTGCTCCGACATAGGCGCGAACCTAGGTCTTCGCACGTATGAAGTGTGCAATACTGATGACCTAACCATATGGGCAGTGGCGCAATCTATTGGCTATGCCTCGATTTTAATTTTTATATTTTATCTAGTTCTACATTCAACTAGGTGACAAGTCACGCGTCCCACAAAACTAAGATAGTTATTGCTGGTATGCAGGCGGTAGAGATCACATCTACAAACATTAACAGAAATCAGCCGACGCCCCAAGACACGATTTCGGAACAACCTATTTGTTGAGGGGCATCACATATCTACAAAGGTTGAACCGCTATTTTTACATATACTAGTCATTAAGAGAAGATTAAATGCATGTATCATGTATATATATATATATATATATATATATATATATATATATATATGTGTGTGTATATATATGCATATATACATAAATGTATATATGTCTATATATATATATATATATATATATATATATATATATATATAAATATAAAAATATATAGACATATACACTTGTGCCCGATATTATTCATACCCCTTGGATATTTGAGATTTCTATAAGAATATTGATCAAACCAGAAGGTTGACAATATTAAAGGGATTTCAAACAATAAATCAAGCATAAGCATTTAATTTAAACTCAACAAATAAATAAATTATGCAAGTTTGAAACATTATACAAAGAAAAACAATAATGGCACTGGTTCAAAATTATTCATACCTCTCTTACTAATAGTCAATAGCATGCCCTTTATTCTTAATAACTGCCTGTAACCGTTTTGGATATTTATCAACAAGGTTTTTACAAGCATCAACACTGATTTTTGACCATTCTTCAATGCAGTAGTTCTCCAAATCCCTCAAATTTCTAGGTTTCCGCTTTTTAACCTCAGTTTTCAATATGTGCCAGAGGTTTTCGATAGGGTTCAGGTCGGGACTCTGGCTAGGCCATTCCAAAACATTAATTTGATTATCCTCAAACCATTTCTTGACTATTTTGGCAGTATGTTTTGGATCATTATCCTGTTGAAGGACCCACTTTGGTCCTAAATGGAGCTTCTACGCATCCTTCCTCTACCAATCAAGTTGTTTGTTGTGTGGTGGCTCTGGAATTTTCTGATGATGCTCTGTACTGTTGCTGTAGGGACCTCAAATTTCTTGGAAATTGACTTGTAACCTAAACCATCCTTATGTGAATTCACAATTTTAGTCCTAAGATCATTACTAAGCTCTTTTTTCTTCCCCATTCTAATAATTTTTATTCTTTTATTGGTTTTCAGTTGATATCATTTTAATTTCTGAAAAATGCAAAAAACGAAATGAAATTAATCAAAGGTTGTATAAAAGCATTCAAAATAAGAATCAAACAGTCAGAAACTCGATTACTGAAAAATAAGGGGGTATGATTATTTTTGAACATTGCAGATTTTATAAATAGCTGTATACTTCTTTTATTACAAGTATCCCGAGATTTTAAAATGACGAAAATGATCAGAAGAGGTTTATTAAGAATATGTATCAATATGGACGTAAACAATAAATTCTTACAAAGTTACACCTAATAAACTCAATTTTCAAGGGGGGTATGAATAATATCGGGCACAAGTGCATATATATATATATATATATATATATATATATACACACTTCATTTTCTTAGTTCACTATAAATGTATATATACATATATATATATATATATACACACACTTCATTTTCTTAGTTCGCTATTACATGGCCTTTATGGAAAAATCACATAAAATGTTGGTGTGGTTTTTGTCCCTATGCAAAAGCGCTATTGTCATTCTCAAGTGACCCTACACATTCCAGGGACCAAAGCACAAATCTCTCTCTCTCTCTCTCTCGAGAGAGAGAGAGAGAGAGAGCGAGAGAGAGAGAGAGAGAGTGAGTATGTATCTAGTAATAGTTATAATAATAATAATAATACTAATAACATTCAATTCCATATTGGATTAAATCTTTCTTTGACGTCCAAGTATCGCTTTCTATGCATTCGGTTTCAGCCACTGTTAGACGGAAAATATAGGAAAAAGTACTTAAATGTTGTGTACGGTACACATTGGAAGCCAAACAATATGGTCTCGAAGACAATTGGCTATTCATTTCTTTGTATACACACTGATAAGACAATCTGATGGTGTGCATATTGTTGTCATAAAAGGTAGCCTATTTATAAGAAGGTCGGCTATTTATCTGTTTGTAGAATGCAATTTAGCACGAGATAGTGAAAGTAGGTCTCTTATTGTTTGTGGATATTTGTGTGCTGCACAAACCAAAACATAAAAAAAACCCAAAAACTTTCGCATTGTTTGGATTCATCGGATTATTGTTCTCATCTTGAGTGTGATTTTTACAACGTTTCGGTCGATGTAACCTCACAGATTCTTCGGGTGTCTCTTTTCCAACTCGGCAATGTTTCCGTTGAACTCAGGAGTTAAGACAAGATTTCGTCCGCAAGGACCAGTGGCGCAGCAATTAGAGTACTTGGAAAAATCAATTGTAAAAGGTGATTTTCTCCGGAAGGTTGAAGGTTCAATCCTCAGTGTGGGCGACCGAAAAATACAATTGCAAGTTATTAAGGATATCCTTCTAGTCATGGCTGATGGAAAAGAGGGTGCTATCCCTGTGAAGTAAATAAAGAGTTCCGCTCGAAATTTCGTCCTAATTCCAGAGTAACTTTCCACGTCGGTCAGCCTTAACTTTTAGGTGTAGTGCACTGTGAATTTGTATTAGTTTCCTCGTCCTCTGATCAAGATATCTAAATTTCTCTTTGGTTCAGCTCAGGAATGGTCCAAAGTACCTTATTAGTGATATTATCTAGATGTTTATTCCTTTAGTTGGGTTTCTGCTGTGTAGTTTTGTTTCTAAGGGTGGTCTTGTTCTTCGCAAATAGTATTTTTCAATCCTCTCTTTCATTTCTGTATATCTGATGGCGTTTGCTTCTAGAACATCCAAATATTTGTACGTGGCGTCTTTACCAAGCGCCCTTATTCCCTCTTGGGTGAGTAGTTCCATACTCTCTGATATCGCTTGCTTTTTTTTTTTTGCTTTTTATATTAAGTAAAGGACGGCGCGATAAAATTGTCGTCCTCGAAAAGAAGACATGATTCCATCTCTGTTTGATGAAAACTAGTTTTCTGCTTTTGTAGTAACTAATCTACTACTTTGCCCGTTGTGTACAAATCCCACAAGCGACAGTAGTTATCTATAATGTCTGAAAGTGACAATGTGCATGGAGCGAGATTGGAGATGCGCCGCTGTACAAATGCTCGCTATCACTCTATTGCCGGCCTCCTCAAAATGCATCGCTGGAGTGCCACGAATAACAGAAACATGCCCAGGGTTATGAAAACAAAGTTTCCGCCCACGGTTATGGTTTTAGTGTGGTTTTAAGTCAGAGGCACATCATGTCACCTCAAACCTCGATGTAAGCGTTAAAGTCAACACCAAATTGTGCTGGGATTTGCTGAAGAGTGTAGCGATCCTCTGGTGCAATAAGGTGGCCGCTGGCAGACCCTACATGTGGCAGGGGACTCCGCGCTGACTCACATTTCCAATGTGCATAAAAGCCAGTCTGATCGCCGTCATTCGCTGAGTATTCGGCGAGGTCCCGCCGGCGCTTGTGGAAAAGGCATGCTCCAAGTTTAAGACGGATATCGAGGCCTTGATTGAGGCTGAATGCGGCTACATTGTAAAACTGTCACCTCTACTGGATAATAAAGTAACTCGATTTGACTTTTTGAATAAAAGTTTTTAAGTTGCAGTGTTGTTGTTTTTTAAGGCGACAATTGTATCGTTCCACCCTAAATGCACACTTTTCTATTCTACATTTCATTACAATGCTTGATATTATGCTTTTTTTGTTGTTGATTGCAAACAACTCCATGTCATCCATGTACATAAGCTGGTGTATTCTTTGTTCAGGCTCTATAAACTTATACTCGCCATTGTGTTTCCTAAGTATGTAATTGAGTGACCCCATGACCAGGACAAACAATAGTGGTGGTAAGGAGTATCCATGGAACATGCTTCTTTGTATTTCTATTTCAGATGTCAATTCCAGTTTCAATGTTTCCGACACTTTTTTTTTATAATATTAATATTCCTAGCAGATATCTTGTATATTTTTAGGCATTAAATTATCCATGCCTGGGAAATTCTCTCGTAAGCTTACTTGTAATATCGTGTCAACGCGTGTTAAAGGCATAGTAGGTCTGTCCACGCAGTTATGATTTTTAAAATTTTCAACGTGTTTGTTGTCGGGCTTTATTATTATTATTATTATTATTATTATTATTATTATTATTATTATTATTATCAGATAATTCTAATTTAAAAAAAAAACTCACTATGTGTGTTTGTCTGCCTGTCTGCCTGTTTGCCTATCTGTCTTTCTCCATATTTTCAAACTCTGTCTCTTTAGAAACTAAAAGTCGCAGAGCGGCGCTAGCTGCCTCCAATGATTGTTTTATTATGGAACTTTAATCGATTAAAATAGTTTTTAAACATCAAAAAGGGGTCAACATTGAAAAAAGATCGCTATACATTTTGTACATTCATCTTAATTTATATTTAAACAGCTCATATGCGTGTCACGTTGATGCAGTGGTAACGATACCAGCTTTGAATGCTACAGTTTTGCTTTTGGTTTCGATTCTAGCTGATGGCATCCAAATATTCTTTATTTAATCACAACTCTGTAATATTATATAGAAAATCTGGACTAATTAAAATATCATATTAAAGCGCATGTTACGACCGGGCAAAGTCAGGATCACCCCATGCTAGTCAATAATAATATTTGTCCTTACTAAGATTTATATAATAATGACAATGACAAGTAATTACTCTTTAACAACAACCGGTGGTATTCTTTGGAGTCTATGTCGCCATATATTTGCAGTACTCTCAACCTCTTTCGATACTCTTCATAAATTAATTTGCGTTATGTTATCAGCCGCTTGCGAACGATGTCTTACCGACACCGACCGTTAGTTTTTACTGAGGTTGGTTGGAAAGAGCTCCCCTCCCCCAAGTTCCCAGTGCTCCTGGCACTCATCCTGTAGAGGTTTAGGTTGTGTTGTGGTGGTCTTTTCATAATTCTGGATCATTTAAAACTCTTTGCACCCGTTCACGCATGCACTAGAATTGTTTGGTCTGTTTTGTTTGGGTAGGAGGGCGTAGTTAAATTTAGTCGTATTTTTTTTATTCTTCTTCTACTTTATATTGTCTACATATTAATATCGTAGAACTTTTGAAGTACGTACGTAAGTGTGTCACGATTTTCGGATTATAAATTATTCAATCGGAGGATCCTGTTTATTAAAAAGGAGGACAGAAGTTGAGAACATATTCTGAACCTAAAAGTAGGATATAGATACGCTAATTTAATTTCTAAGTATGGTATTCTCTTGTATCCTCCTTTTTAATAAATAGGATCTCCCGATCACCGAAGACACAATATAAAAAAAATTAATTAAGAAAATTTCGCTTCTAGGTCAGACATAGGCCTAAAATATATTTTCTTGGTCTTCTGGCTAGGATCCAATGGTAATGTCTGTTCTATATATTATTTAATTGGAATTCATTATTGAGATTAGTATTATTTAATAATTTATTTATTACGGACTATTATCCCCACCTTTCTTAATTGTTGTTTCACGTCGTCGCGGTTACCACCTGACGAAGGCCAGAGGAATAGTTGGCCGAAACGTCGTGAAAAATCAACTAAGAAAGATGAGGGTAATTGCGCGCAATAAATAAATTAATAATATCTGTTCTGTCTAAATATGGTATGATTATATCATGGGGTTTCCATTCGCGCCAGGTGTCCATAAAAACGAAATATGCCAGAGACTCATATACAGTAGACGTTCACAGAGTGCCCAGCGGCAATACATATAATATGCCTGTGTAGAATTTCCACAGCTCCCGTTGGTGGTGGTGGTGGTGGTGATGGTGGTTGTTGTTGTTGTTGTTATTATTATTATTATTATTATTATTATGATGATGATGATGATGATGATGATGTCTTTTTTAATATGGATCCCCTACACCTAATTATGGACCCTGGCAAAACAATATGTTTTTGATTATCCTCTTACAGTTTGTGTTAATCCTGTTAATTCTTATTGCAAATATTTGCTCTACGCACAAAGAACAATCACAATCCTATTTTCAAATGATTCCGGACGAACAGACGAAGCCTTAATTACGCATACGAAGATGTCACCAGAAAACTCGCGAAAATTCATACGAGATGAAAAAAAATTGTCAAAAAATAAGAAGAAAGATACGACAGAAAACAGAAGTTCAAAATAGATAAAAGAAATACGGTCTACCAACAATAGACAAGTATGTTTTTTTTTTAATATAAATAATGGCAATGTGCCATTCTCGGCACGAACGGAATGCCGAGTCATCACCTATTTATTCTGCGATAAAAGGAATTCCTACAGGAATTCGCTATCCATATTTGGGTCATTCGAATTTACCATCAATACGAGTCATTCTCAAAACGAGGCTAATCCGGAGAGACTGGGAAGGTATCATTAAAAGCCGGCAACGTGTTAGCAAGAGAAACGCTTTCTTTTAATCTCAACCTTGGTAGCCAGAAGGAATATCCGTCTCTAAGACATGGCGAAAGTCCGTCAGTCAATTCTCCAGTTCTTGCAATCTCTGAAAGATAATTCTTCCAAGCTTACACCATCATCACGATCATGGAAAAGTTGGCGTATTTTCAAGTGTGTCAACGCATCTCCTCAACCAGGGAAGTTGCGGTAGCTCAGTGGTTAACGACATGGATTAACTACCCGGGTGTGCCAAGTTCGAATCCAGCTTGTTCCAGTGAAATAATCTCGATTAGGGATGGCGGAAACCTTCATGTGATCCTTACTGTAATTACTCGATAGATTTAAAAAAAAAAACTCTAACTAGAAAGATATCGAGGAAAAGACTGGCACCAATAAGTATTAGATTATACTACATCTCGCAGCTCTACGTATAATATAAAATTGTGCGTATTTTACAACCGGGCAACGGTCGTAAAATACGCACAATATTATATTTGAATTATTACAGAATTCTTCTTTATTATAGGTAGAAATAATGTATCTAAATAAAATAACGTAAAAATCCTTAAAAAAAAGAAGTAAAAAAAGGGAAAGAAACTGAGACATGCCCATGCGAATATTAGGTTTTCTTTTTCGAAACACCATTTCTTGTAAATAAAAAACAACAAATATTCGAAACCAAAACGATAAAGACAGTGAATCAAGTACGGTAACCATAAGATCAGCCTGAGACGACACATGGGTTGGAAAATCTGAGATTTAAAAGTGTGATTGTAGGAACTGACCCCAGCAAACTGCTCGATTCCAAAGAAGCATTTCAATATAAGATCATAATATATTTATTTTTCAAAAATTAAGAAACGTTCACAAATCGAGTGATGCCGCCGGTTTCAAAATCAATATATTGGAATATTAAAGACGTGAGTCTATTATTTGATAGAACCAACATCTATACCTATACCGACTTATACCGTATTTATCACTCTAAGTTTCCTCCGTTCAAATTTATGCAGTTTCTCCTCTGCTTTAAACGCTCCGTCATTTTGTTCCTAATGTAATTATAACTAGACGTTACACCTCTAAGTTGTGTATAAAACATTCAAACCTCGTTATAGATTGTCAAGGTTAGAGCGAAATATAATTGTTATTGTTTAGAAATTAAGTTTGGGTAAAAATAGTCTACACTAGTTTGCTGAAAGAATGTTTGAAGGAAAATGTTTATAGTTAATGTTTACTGAAGATTATAATATTTATTAACAAAAATAACATAAAACAATAATCGAAGTTTGATTACGCTACAATTTCGACATGTGGACCTCTGGGAGTCTGACGTTATTTGATATCGAGGTAACTTAAGATCTAACGTGGGGCTGTACAGATTGAGTTTCGGGACGGTTGAAATCTCTAACTCGGCGCGAGAGATTGAGACGTCTTGAGAACGGCCGGAAGTGGGCCGAAGCTAAGTTAGAATTTTACGACAAAGTTGCAGAGACATCCTCGGATAGGGCAAAAAAAAGCTGGTCGAAGAATAAAACATGTTTTTAGATAATCAGTTCGTTGTGTTGATTTCTGCTAAGGGAAAGGAATCTTTATTCCGGCAGCGACCGATGATGAGAAAATGGAGAATCTGAATGAATCTATTGTATAGAAAAATGTATGTGGGTGAACTGTTTTGTACAGACACAATTAAACCGGTCGGGTAGTATCTGTTCTGTTGTCCTTAGTCAATGTAAAGGAAACCCAGAACACTGGGACAAAAACGACCTTGTGTCTAATTGGCTTTCGTGGGGAAACAAATGAATAAGAAGCACACAAAATTAAACACACACTAGACATCACATCACGCATATTGTATATAAACACCCCACAGATTCAGAGAGAAAAGTTACTTATATATACACACTGAATACACGACGAATGACTATATAACATATATTGAGATTTGTTGGTGTCCGTGACCACAGACTTCGGACATGGAGTCATGAAACTGAATTACCACGAAAACAAAACTGCTGTAGCACAGGAAACAATGTGGGTCTGTATAAAAAAAGACTTAGAAAAGAAAAGAAAAAACGTGATTTTGCACACCTTAACACGAAATAAAATGCTATATAAACAAATATTAATAAAAACAAATTAGTACGAGCTCACGCAAAAGAAGAAGAGAGACAGACTAGATCCAATGTAACAATATATTTTAGGGTATAAAGGAGAAAAATCCCTATATGATTAAACCGTTGAAAAAAGTGCTATATTCCGGGGAAGAAAGAGATAAAATAAAATATCCTGTGCCGAGAAAAAAAGAAAGGGTTGAATAAGCAGGCAGTGCTAAATTGTTATTGGTAACTATGAATCATAAATAATGTTATGAAAATATTAAAGACAAATAAGGCATTCACATGTTGCAATTTTTACACTTTGTAATATTGTCAAACTTTAATTTCTGTTGCGTGAAACAATGGAGAGTTTCTGCCAATGAGAAATTTCCTTATTTTCAGTTTATATTGTGTTGGTTGGTTAGTTATTTTTGTTTTACGGCATATCAACCCTTTTTGTCTTATTTAATGCCGAATCCAAAGATTTTGAAGAAAATTTTTTTTAATAGAATATATTTCTTGTTTTCACGTCGGTTTCTATTGAACCAATAGTTGGGACCCTAACAGGTACTACCACTCCGGGTCAGAGTGGTCCTGTGAGCAATGGTAATTAAAGCGTGGCTCCACACTCCCCAAAGCCCACAAGCTGGGGCTTCGCCACTGGATATAGTTTAAGGTCATATCCAGGACCCCTATTGAGGGACTTTTACCCTCTGCAGGGGGGCAGTCGGCGTAATCTAATCCCCCACCGACAGGGCCGGTTTAGATTGTGTGTTATTTTTATTTTATTTTAAGAAGAGATTGTATGATTGAAAAATATATTTTGAATTGTATGTCAATGGATGTAAATTTCATATTGAATGTTTTTATATGTATAGTAGTGTATGATAGAAAAATATATGTTTTTTTTTCTTCAGATTAAGAACAAAAAGAAAACAAATGTTGTATGATAATGCATATGTTATTGTATGTTGTTTTGTCATTTTCTCTGAAAAACAAAAATAAAAGTGTCTTTAATTATTCTGTGTAGTCTTGTTGTCTGTTTTCTCCTTCCGCTTTCTATGTCTGGAGCCTTAAATTGCCACTAACCCCCAACACCCCTCCCGTTTTAATTTAACGTTTGACTTTTTTATTAAAATAAATATATCTCTTCAATTCTCCCATTTGTTAACAAGACGTTTTCGGTGGTACACAAACATTATTACGTCACATGACGAGGCATTTTGGGTCCTTACCGACTAATTGTCTAAAATATTAGCATGTTCATTGTAGGAACTATGCAAAACAAGTTCATACGTTCAGTATAACACTAGATAAGTTACAATTTACAGAAATGTTATTTTTAGTAGTAGTACGAAAAAGAAAAGGGGAAAATAAGAAAAATGAAGAGCATGAAGAAATAGAACGAAGAAGATGGCGAAAAAAATGAGGAATAAAATTTAAGAAGAAAAATATATTTAAAAAAATAAAGAGGAAAAATTATATCATATTATTTACAGTATGACTTTATTTATCGCCGTCTCAAATGTCTATATAAAGAAAAATATTATATTATATATATATATATATATATATATATATATATATATATATAAAGCTTAACGTCTGTGTGGTTTTGATATAGATGCACATAATAATACTTTGATAAGTATGTTTTAACTTAAATATGGATAGTATGATGAAATTGTGGGGTCTGCGTTCGCGCCTGGCCTCAATAGAATGGAAATATGCACACACTTTAATAAAGAATTTCCATATCTATCTGCCTAAGTATACTTTGATAATTATGTTTCAGTTTAAAGAAATAGGGTATAATAAATTTATGGTGTGTTCGTTCGCGCCTGACCTCCATAGAATGGAAATATGTCACAAAGTTTCACAAGGTTTTTTTTAATATAGATCCACAGAATATGGTGATAAGTGTTTCAGTGTGAACAGGTATGGTATGATAAATTATGGGGTTTATCTATTTATTTTACTTTCATAATATTTTGCTTTGGTTTTGATACCCCCAAATTCGAAGCTACCTCTTTACAGCCTTTCATTTTCATAACATATCGCACTTTCATAAATCATAGTCCATTTTCTGTAGACTGTTTTTGAACCCAGTTAACGACGGGTACTTTTGCTATTATATATATATATATATATATAAATATATATGTATATACATATATATATATATATTTTGTGTACAGAAAGTTGTTAGTTGAGACAGGTCATTGGTACCGTCGGTTTCAAGCCCGATAATAAGGCCCGTTTAAGGTATCCTTATCGAGCTCTCTTCAGCCAATATTCGTCTATCTTACAACCGGAAGTGTGAAGTATATATACCTCGCGAATCCACGTTCAAATCTCGTTTTGTTTAATCCCCCCCCCTTTTTTTTTTTTTTTTTTTTTATATCTATCTATATATATATATATATATATATCGGGTAATGTAATACCTAATTTTCAACTTTGAATTATTTAAATTTAAGATCTAATTTCGAAAAAATGTTTTTTTTATATGAATCGATTTTAATTTGAACCCCATTTAATTTTAAAATCTCTTTCCTTATGTATAAAAACTTTAAAATCTGTATTGGTATCGGTTAAAAACTTAAAAATTCGTTTAATTATATCGAACATTTAAAAATTTCCAAAAATACGTTTAAAGTTTTAAAAAATATATTTTTAATTATATCGAATCACGTTTAAAAATTTCGAAATACGTTTAAAAATAATTTTTTAAAAACCCAAATCTTTCAAGGTTGGGAAGTGAGTATTTATCTATCCTAAGTGATTCCCCTAGTTTAACATTATTATATTTTTCTATAGTTTTAAATTCGAAATAGATTATAAATTACATTTATAAAATATAATTTTTTTTTTTTTTTTTTAATATATATATATGACATTAATTAAAAATCTATAATATAATTGCGATTAAAATCCAAGTTTACCGACTAATTATTTATGTATTTACAATTTTTTTTCCTTATATATATATATATAAAAACAACATCTAAGTGTTGTTCTTTTCATTGATCCAATTTATTAGGAGACCCTTCCTTCTATGTATGCAACTTTTCAAAGCTTCACTCCTCACATTTAAACATTTTATTTTTGGGTCATGAATGGACCGGAGGATGTAGTATTTCTCTGCGTTACAGAGTGAGCATTGACTTAATTCCGGGACGTATGCTGGTCTATGCTCTATTTTTCTCCATTTTATGGAAAAGGGTGTATTTTTTTCTTTAAGCTCCCACACGCGGGTAGCTAATGCTGTATTCATCCTTGTTTTAGCTCTAAAGGAGCTCATATGTGCATAATATCTTTGTTTAAATTGGCCTTTTGTCATACCTATATATATTTCCGGTATATTTGTGGATTGTTCCGTTACTGTGGCCTCATAGACAAGGGATTCAGCTTTACAATTACCCTCCAATGGACAGCTATTTTTGGTCCTGCAAGAGCAGCCTGCGTTATCTATCTTTTTTGGTTCTTTGGATATTATCGACTTTATTGATGGAGCTGTCGAGTAACTAACTTTCACCGTGTTTCTATTAAAAAGTTTATGTAGTCTATGTGTTCTTGGAAAATGTTTGTCTAGAAGGCTAAGAAAACTTTTAAAACTTTAAACGTATTTTTGGAAATTTTTAAATGTTCGATATAATTAAACGAATTTTTAAGTTTTTAACCGATACCAATACAGATTTTAAAGTTTTTATACATAAGGAAAGAGATTTTAAAATTAAATGGGGTTTAAATTAAAATCGATTCATATAAAAAAAAACATTTTTTCGAAATTAGATCTTAAATTTAAATAATTCAAAGTTGAAAATTAGGTATTACATTACCCGATATATATATATATATATATATATAGATAGATATAAAAAAAAAAAAAAAAAAAAAAAAGGGGGGGGGATTAAACAAAACGAGATTTGAACGTGGATTCGCGAGGTATATATACTTCACACTTCCGGTTGTAAGATAGACGAATATTGGCTGAAGAGAGCTCGATAAGGATACCTTAAACGGGCCTTATTATCGGGCTTGAAACCGACGGTACCAATGACCTGTCTCAACTAACAACTTTCTGTACACAAAATATAAGTACGCTCTTAAAATTTGGATTTTCCTTTTAATTGAGCACTCTGCTGGAATTCTTTTTCCAAAAAAACTAATCATATTCGCCCCCACCAGGAATTTACGGTAAATACCAAT
Organism: Euprymna scolopes; assembly: GCF_053919585.1. Classification (NCBI taxonomy): domain Eukaryota; kingdom Metazoa; phylum Mollusca; class Cephalopoda; order Sepiida; family Sepiolidae; genus Euprymna; species Euprymna scolopes. Next base: position 60,493,986 of record NC_136521.1, on the reverse strand, counting down.
AGCCTAGTGGTTGAGCACTATCGGGAAAGAACACCACAAAACAGGAAGTAAAGACCACCTTCTTTAAAAACAACCGGAGATGGAACAATATACCTTAAATTACTCCACTAAAAATATACCAACACCAAGTAACCAGCTGTATACAAGAATCCTACTATCGAAAATTGAAGATGTAATTCAGAGGATGAGATGGAAGGTTATAAACGAAACAAACATCCAAGAGAATGTGAAAAACAATTTTGGATTAAAATCTATAAAATACCCGAGTAAAGTGGAAGAATTAGAAAATTTTGAAAAAGATTTACTAGACATTATCGCTAAGCTTGAATTTAAACATAGATCAAATCAATTTCAAAAAACAATGACAGCTGATATCAAAAAAATAAAAAGAGAAAATGAGACGATTGTTTTCTCAGATAAAACGAAAAATTTATATAAAATGGAAAAGGAACAGAAAAAACAACTTGTACTAAACTCAATTACAGAAAAATACCAGGTAGCAAGAAAAGATACTTATAAATCTATTAACCAAGAGGCTACAGAAGTTGCCACAAAATTAGGTATAGAATACAGAGTAAATAGGTTAGCAAAGAAAAATGTGTTTATAACTTTAAAAGACCACAAGAAAAATTTTAATAATAGGCCAACCTGCAGGTTAATAAACCCGGCTAAAAGCGAAATCGGTCTAGCTAGCAAGTCTATAATTAGAGAAATAGTAAAAGAGATAAAAAGAAAATCAAATCTTAATTTGTGGGCAGACACTAGCGCGGTACTGGACTGGTTTAAAAACATAACTGAACCACACAAATGTAAGTTTACACAACTGGATATCGTCGATTTTTACCCTTCAATCACTAAGGAAATCCTAGAAAAATCGTTGATCTTCGCATCAAAATATAGAAAGATAAGTGAGCTCGATAAGGAAACAATCATGCAAGCTCGACAGACCCTTTTATTTTTTGACGATAAAACGTGGGTCAAAAAATCAAACCCCGAAGACCCCTTTGACGTCGCGATGGGGGCGTATGACAGTGCGGATATCTGCGATCTGGTTGGACTTTTTCTATTGGAGACCATGAAATATAAATTCCCAGATCACTTTTTTGGATTATATAGAGATGATGGACTTTGCCTATCGCGTGACTACAATGGATGTGCACTAGACAGGCTTAGAAAAGACCTAACTGAATTTTTTAAGGAACTAGGCTTTAAAATAATAATACAGACAAATTTAGATAGAGTAGATTTTTTAGATGCCACTCTAGATCTCGAGAAGAAAATACACAAACCCTTTCACAAACTAAATGAAAAACTCATGTATATAAATAAGGGTTCATGCCACCCACCCACAGTATTTAAAAATATGGTAGCGAACATTAGCCAAAGGATTTCACGGCTTTCTTCGAACGCTGAAGTGTTCGAGAAAGCAGCACCATATTATAATGACGCACTGCATCAAAGTGGGTTCAATGAAAACATAAAATTTCAACAAACCCAGAATAAAGAAAATATAAAACGAAAGAGGAAACGGAAAATAATCTGGTTCTTACCTCCGTTTTCATTGAACACTAAAACTAGAGTAGGGCATTGTTTTCTTAGCCTTCTAGACAAACATTTTCCAAGAACACATAGACTACATAAACTTTTTAATAGAAACACGGTGAAAGTTAGTTACTCGACAGCTCCATCAATAAAGTCGATAATATCCAAAGAACCAAAAAAGATAGATAACGCAGGCTGCTCTTGCAGGACCAAAAATAGCTGTCCATTGGAGGGTAATTGTAAAGCTGAATCCCTTGTCTATGAGGCCACAGTAACGGAACAATCCACAAATATACCGGAAATATATATAGGTATGACAAAAGGCCAATTTAAACAAAGATATTATGCACATATGAGCTCCTTTAGAGCTAAAACAAGGATGAATACAGCATTAGCTACCCGCGTGTGGGAGCTTAAAGAAAAAAATACACCCTTTTCCATAAAATGGAGAAAAATAGAGCATAGACCAGCATACGTCCCGGAATTAAGTCAATGCTCACTCTGTAACGCAGAGAAATACTACATCCTCCGGTCCATTCATGACCCAAAAATAAAATGTTTAAATGTGAGGAGTGAAGCTTTGAAAAGTTGCATACATAGAAGGAAGGGTCTCCTAATAAATTGGATCAATGAAAAGAACAACACTTAGATGTTGTTTTTATATATATATATATAAGGAAAAAAAATTGTAAATACATAAATAATTAGTCGGTAAACTTGGATTTTAATCGCAATTATATTATAGATTTTTAATTAATGTCATATATATATATTAAAAAAAAAAAAAAAAAAAAAAAAAATTATATTTTATAAATGTAATTTATAATCTATTTCGAATTTAAAACTATAGAAAAATATAATAATGTTAAACTAGGGGAATCACTTAGGATAGATAAATACTCACTTCCCAACCTTGAAAGATTTGGGTTTTTAAAAAATTATTTTTAAACGTATTTCGAAATTTTTAAACGTGATTCGATATAATTAAAAATATATTTTTTAAAACTTTAAACGTATTTTTGGAAATTTTTAAATGTTCGATATAATTAAACGAATTTTTAAGTTTTTAACCGATACCAATACAGATTTTAAAGTTTTTATACATAAGGAAAGAGATTTTAAAATTAAATGGGGTTCAAATTAAAATCGATTCATATAAAAAAAACATTTTTTCGAAATTAGATCTTAAATTTAAATAATTCAAAGTTGAAAATTAGGTATTACATTACCCGATATATATATATATATATATAGATAGATATAAAAAAAAAAAAAAAAAAAAAAGGGGGGGGATTAAACAAAACGAGATTTGAACGTGGATTCGCGAGGTATATATACTTCACACTTCCGGTTGTAAGATAGACGAATATTGGCTGAAGAGAGCTCGATAAGGATACCTTAAACGGGCCTTATTATCGGGCTTGAAACCGACGGTACCAATGACCTGTCTCAACTAACAACTTTCTGTACACAAAATATAAGTACGCTCTTAAAATTTGGATTTTCCTTTTAATTGAGCACTCTGCTGGAATTCTTTTTCCAAAAAAACTAATCATATATATATATATATATATGTATATATTTATATACGATGAGTGTGCAATAAGTAATGCCTCTGACCCACTTCCAGTTGTTTGATCTGGCTGAAATTTTGCATGTGCAATTATTAATATCTCTACGAGTCATGTATCAAATTACAGCTTAGAACTAATAGTGAGTTCTGTTTTATAGGGGTTTGGACTGAGTCAGGTGTGAAATGCAGCCTGTTGAATGTCGTTCAGTGATCCGGTTTTTGTATTTGAAGGACGCACACCACAGGTAAATTTTGACGAAACGAAATAAACTTATGATGATAATGCTGCAGTATATGACCTTGCAAAGCGCTGGCATTGTGAATTAAAACATGGCCGGAAGTCTGTGGAAACAGCTCCCAGATCTGGTAGCCCCTTTCTCTCATATATTAGGCATCTGTCCGTAAAGTTGACGCTGCTATTTTGGAAGATTGGCGCATTACTATTCGCCAAATAGCCCAAGATGTAAATATTAGTACAGGGTCTGGGTAAACTATCATTCATGATCATTTGCATTAGGTGTCAGCAAGATTGATTCCCAAGTTGCTCACACCATTCCAGAAGATAGAACGCGTCGAGTGTTCGAGGGTGAATTTGGAGATGTGCCAAGAAGATGAGTCAACGTTTTTCTAAAGACTGATTACACAGGATGAAACCTGGGCCCATTACTATGATCCAGAGACCAAAGCCCAGTCAATTCAGTGGAAGCACTTGAACTCACCACCTCCAAAGAAGGCAAGGATGCAGCCCTCCGCTGGCAAGTTCATGCTCACAGTCTCCTGGGATGACAGAGTATTGATGACAGATTTCCTGGCAAAGGGTATCGCAATTACAGGAGCATATTATGCTAAACTTTTAATGAAATTAAGGGAAACTATCAGAATCAAGGGTCGGGGCAAGATCAGGAAAGGTACCCTCCTCCTGCAGGATAACGCTCCGGTTCACAACTCGCTTGTCACAAGATCAGAAGCACGGGCGTGTTGTTACGAAACCATTCGAGTCCTCCCTACTCTCCTGATCTTGCACCCATTGACTTCCCAGGCATGAAGTTGTTTTTGAAAGGAAAGCGTTTCCCAGGTGATGCAGTCTTGATTTCTAAAATCACGTCTTGGTGGAGGACCAACCTGGGGTGTTCTACAAAAACAGTCTCCAGAGCTGCATCAAACTGTGGAGGAAATACGTAACTCTGGGTTGTTCCTATGTAGAGAAAGACTAATACGTGTGGCAAGTTTCGTTGCTCTAGTGCTATGGGAAGTGGGTCAGTGGAATTACATATTGCACTCCCCTCGTATATACATATTTATATATATATATATATGTATATATATATATATATATATATATATATATATATATGCACAAGTTAGAAAAGTATTTCATCTAAGGCATGAAAATTGTTAAACAAATCTTTTTTACTTTAGGCTTTAAAAATAAAGGTACAAGATTCAATTTGAAATGTATTTATTTTCAAAGTGCACTTTTATAAATTTTAAAAGTAAGGTATAAAAATTTCAGTTTAATTGAATCCAAAAATTACCTCGGATTTATTTTAGGTAATGTACAATCTGATGCAATTTAGATATCTAGCAATTTAGATACATTAATTGCTAGATGAAATATAATGTTTTTAAATTGAAACAAAATGTAAATTACATAAAATAAATCCAAAGTAATTTTTTTATTCAATTTAAATAAAATTTGTATACCTTTGTAAAATTTATAAAAGTGCACTTTGAAGATAAATACATTTGAAATTGAATCTTGTACCTTTATTTTTAAAGCCTATAGTAAAAAAGTATTTTCTAACTTGTATCTTATCTTTTTAGATTATATTTTTAAAATCTCCTTCTCTTTATTTGAGTTAGTATTTCTCCTCACACCACAACTCATTTTTGCCACCTCTTCTTTGTATTATTACAGGTCTAAATATTCTCCGTGTTTCAGTTTGTATTTCTCCTCATACCACAATTCATTTTTGCAACCCCCTATTTGTATTATTACAGGTCTGAATATGCTCTCTGTTTCAGTTTGTATTACTCCTCACACCACAACTCATTTTTTGCAATTCCCTGTTTGTAATACAATTCTGAATAATTAGAAAATCTGAATTTTTTCAACAAAAACTTTAAAATAAACTTTTTTAGATATAAATTTTATAATATTATTTCAGAATAGAACATCTTCAAGATTTAATAAGGAACACATTTCATATAGGTTTCATTAACAAATATTCAGTACATAACGAGAAAAATAGAGATGGAAATTTCAAAAGGACTGTATAACTGGTTGCGCTCAATATTAGTCCTCGCCAACGAAGTCTTTGTTATTGTTATTCTATTATTATTATTATTTAAATATATTTTGTGTCCTTCTCTTTCGCACGAAGACTAATATATATATATATATATATATATATATATATATATATACACATATATATATATATACACACCCAGAACTTGAATGTCTACTGGGCACTATCTTCGAGTGTCTAATGGCTCTCTGAACAGAAGTTTGCGAAGACAAACCGGGATGATGTTACGTCCCGCCCTACAAATTAAACGTTACTAAATATACAAAATAACGTAGTATTCGAATCTCGAAAAGATTTCATCATTATTCCTACCCTACACTGGCTGAGACTAGTAATCGTGCACATTCACCATGTGAAAGTTTCCTTAATTAAAACACTAAATCGAGTACACCATCAGATTAAGTGAATTCTTAACGAAAACGAAAGATATATAGCAAACTTCTAAATAAGTGAAAGGGGAATCCATTAATTTATTTCTTGCCGACGAATTATCCTCAACTTTTTAGTTGGTGTTTCACGACGTTTCAACCAACTATTCCTCTGGCCTTCGTCAGATGGTAGTCAGAGGAATAGTTTGCCGAAACGTTGTGAAACAACACAAGATGTGGATAATAGTCCGTAATAAATAAATGAATAAATAATACTCATCGCAAATATTCCGATTAATTAAATAATATTAAACATTCCAAGTAGTATTTCTTACAAGGCTCCATTCAAAAATAAAGCAACCAAATTTGTTAATGTAAAAGAAAAGTTAAAGAGCTAAGAGGAGAGGGTATAAACTATTACGACGAGCGACTTTATGTGTTCCAGAATTAAATTTCGCACATAGTCAACACCATTCTCGATGTATTTTGCCAGCAATAAGATTATGGCTGTGCATATGAGTCTTGATTGCGATTTGTTATTCACTTCTGTCTTGTAACTCTGAAATCGACAAACCCATCACCTAATTGTGCTGGCATAAACTGCATCGGATTCGTAAATGTTTAACAGGCGCCGTAAATAATGATCAGTTAATTTTTTTCTGCGTGAAGGAATTCATTTACGTACCTCTGCTACTTGGCGCACGTCCATGGCAGGGTTACGTCCTGTGATTATCACACCGTCAATACCCGATATAATATGTTAAAGCTCTAATTGATATAAGTTTTTAATTATCGAGCTTATTTAAACGTCGTGAAACAACTAAGAAAGATGAGAATAATAGTCTACAATAAATAAATGAATCAAGATCAAAGTGTAGTATCTGTTCTTCAGATACTGCACTTCTATTTCTTGTTCTCTTTCAGTGGAGGAGAAATCCTTCACGACTGAGACAATTTTTATTTTTGTACCTGTTCTCCACGTTAAAAAACGACCCTGGTGTCTAACTCTGTCCCGTGGGGAGGCATAGTAAATAGGTACAATAAATAAATGAATAAATAATACTCATCTCAATAATGAATTCCAATTGGTTGAATTATAGGAGAATTATTAATGGAATATTCGAATATCTATGCGGGGAATATAAAGAAGAGGTAATTAAACCAACGTAAAAACGAAAATTCTCATTTTCATAAATCTCTCTCTGCTTCTCACTTCCTTTTCTCTCTCTTTCTCTCTATCTCGTTCTAACTCTCTCTCTCTCTCTCTCTCTCTCTCTCTCTCTCTCTTTATCTGTTATTTCATATAATTATCCATCCTCTCCTTAGAGATCCTTCCTTAATATTTTTTTTCTTTTATCTTCGTTGGTCCTGCCCACTCCCTGCCTGTCTAGTCCTTTCTATATTGCCCCCTTTTCAGTTTTTAATCAATACGACAACTGTTAGCGTTAAATTGCATGATGTTATTTGGTGAAAAAAAAAAGGGGGCACCCCTTTGTACCCGTTGAACTCATTTTAGGACGATCCGGTACTTGATAATGGACTCTTTGTAGCTAATGAGTCGAAACATTTAGCTTAATAGCTTTTTTTCTTTTTCTAATTTTTTCTTCTTCGTCTTCTTTTCTTCTTCTTTGGTCTTCGTCTCTTTTTTCTTCTATTTCTTCTTCTTCTTCTTCTTCTTCTTCGTTTTTTTTTCGTCTCCATCTTCGACTCTTTCTTCGTCTTCTTCTTCTATTCATGCTTCTTCCTCTTTATCTTCTTTTTCGTCTTCTTATTCTTCTTCGTCTTCTTCTTTCTCTACTTCTTCTATTTAATCTTCTTTGTCTTCGTTTCTTTTTCGACTCTGTCTTTTTCTTCGTCTTCGTCGTCTTTATCTTCTTATTCTTCTTCCTCTTCCATTTTTTCTTCGTCGTCTTCTTCTTCAATTTAATTTTCTTTCTTTTCGTCTTCTTTCGACTTCTTCATCTTCATCATCTTTGATTTCTTCTTCTTCGTTTTCTATTTTTTCATACTTTTTTTCTTATTTTATACTTCTTTCATTTTTTCTATATTTTCGATTTCTTTTTCCAGTTCTACTTCATTTCCCCCCCCTCTTCTTTTTATTTTTCTTCTCCGCGTTCTCCATATTTTTCTTCGCCATTTTCCTTTGTCGGTTTTCTTTTTCGTAATTTTCCTTCTTTTTCTTTTTTCTCTTCATTTATATTCTGAATATTTTTCCTCTTTAATTCTATTCTTCATTTTTCTCCATCTTCTTCATTTTACGTCTTCATTGTTTCATTTTTCTTTTTTTTTTCTTTTTCGTACCTATTTGGTATTGTACTTACATTATGACCATTTGTCACCGTCTCAAATTTTAACGTGATGACATAATTTCTAGCCAACTTTTTTTCCAATTTAACAAGTAACGTTCGAACGCTACATGTTTTGGTTTCGATTTTAGCTGATGCTAACAACGTCATCTTTTTACTCTTAAAATTACTTCTATATATTGGATACAATATAATAATCAATAGATTATTTGCTCTATAAAGAATTTGCATAATTTAATATATATATATATATATATATATATATATATATATTTATATATACATTCGTATCCCTGTCTGTCTATATGTTTATTTGTTTGTTTTTTTTTGCTTACAATTTGATTAATATATACAAAATATCTATTACTTTTATGTTTCATTCATTCATATATATAGTATGATTCTTGAAAAATATACGATTAAAAGGTGACGTCATTTGCATATTACATTAAGGAATGCCGATTTTATTCATTAGCGGTGTGTTAGTTATTGTTTATATTAAGAGAATTGTTTTAAGTGTTTTATTAAATTTTATTATTTAAATTTGATTTACATTGATTACATATTTAATTTAATTTATAGTGACATCATTTTTTTAAAACCGATTTGAGTTATTTTCTTGGGCTTCTATTTATTTTTTCTTTTTCAGCGGATAATCAAACTAAAAATAGTTCACACAAACCGTTATGCATTATTTTTGGAATTAGTTTAAATAAAATAGTTTCTAACGTTATTTCGCAATTAACGTTGTGATCCAGTTGATTTTTATTTTAAAATAAATAAACAATCCAGTTCAACTACGTTTTCTTTTTATTGAAAACAACAACAAAAAATCTTTCATTTACATTTTTTTCTTCACATTTTTTACATCATAACTGCTATTGTTTTTTTTTTTCTTTTAGTAACACATTAAGTCATACATTATCATTTTTATAACATAAAAACGTGTATTTCGGTTAACAAAAATTCTACTTTGGTATTTTTAAAACTGAATTATTTACAGTTTGTTTTCGTTGCAACAAACCGTAAACTCGGATCGTTCTAGACTGAAGTAGACTAAAAAAAAATCAGTAAAACTGGAATATAGTCATAAAAAAGTGCTCAGTATCTGGAGAATGGCTTCTTTTCGTATCCCTTCTGTCGAAATATCTGGTGGAGACTTTGTCACGTACGTACATCTTTTTTCGGGGGTAAGGATTACATTTTTCTGTTTTTAGTCGTTCTTTTAGTTTCGAAATTTTCTTGGTGTAACAATGGGGTTGGCATATAATGTTTTCACGCATTACTTCCTTATTGTACGAGGAAATGGCGTACGATAACAGTCAATAGTTTGAGCCTGCTTAATCGGCATTTTCCAGACGCCAAGCCTTAATCAATTGGCAGTCAACGAACTACGTCTTAATAAATACCAGTGAAGCATGCATGGGGCCCCCATGAGTGACCAGTGAACAAGGCATAAAAATGACTAAGTTCAGTACCCCCCCACCGTTTAGCCCCAAAAGTCCCCAGGGGACGTCAAATCCTGCTGAAAATGAACGAACAGTGCAGTTTTAGGCCTTAACATATAAAATTTGATTTCTGCACCATGCAAAAAGTGAAATGACTAATCCATCATTTGTTTTCCCCCACCCCACCAATTTAGCCCCCAAACTCTCCAAGGCCTTAATATATTTAAATTTGAGTTCAGCGTTCAGCATCACACAAAACTGCTAAATAGAAAATTTAGAACAAATACGGTAAAATAGTCCTAAAAGTGGAGTGTTTTTATTAGCCTTAAAAAAGGCACTGGTGCACACACAAGAGTTATCGCGAAGTATAGACAAACAAAATTATATAGACCTCACTTAGTTACAGCTTTTCAGAAGTTTTATAAAAATTCAAGGCATCATTTTTTGTAATAAACACAAAAGTGTCAATTTTAGCCATTTTAACCTGAAAGACACCCCGTTCAGTTCCTAATATCATGTTTAATGTTTGTGCAAAATTTAAAAAAAATCCTAGGCGTATTTTTTTAAAAAGTGCAGACAGACGAACGGATGAACGGACAAGGGTGAATTTACAGTTCCACCCTCATTTTGTAGGGGGGGGGGGTAAATAACCAACAACAAAACAACAAAGTGAATCAAGCTGAATTTTAAGATCAGGACAAGGGGTCCAGCATCTGCTTGATTGACTGTCGGGAGCGTATACTTTACTAGTATGAAAAGGAAACTAGTTTCCATCTCCACATCTATGTAGATCCCATTAAACTGTTCAAAATAGTTTTCTATAACGTAGTTGTCTATATTTCTCTCGCGGGCAAAACACGTTGTGTGCAGAAAGTCGTTTAGGATTATGATAACGTCAACACAACTTTTCTTGGTGAAGAAACAGATATTTGTTTTGTCATTAGGTACTCGCAGTGCGTCCAACACATTCGTAATCCCCACTTGTACGGCTAACAGTTTTACGTACTAAGTTCGATTTCACTAAGGAGCACCTATTTACAATGCCTCCCCACTTGACAACGGTAGACAACAGAGTCTTTTTTAACGTGGAGAAAAGGAACAAAAATAAAAATTGTCTCAGTCCTGAAGGATTACTCCGCTACCGAGAAAGAACAAGAAATTGAAGTGTAGCATCTGAAGAACCGATACTACACTTTGAGATATTAAATCTTTTATTCATGTTAAAAAAAAAATACAGTCAAAATCAACGATGAACAAAAAACTTAGGCACATGGCCAACTCAAAAGGGGGGATTTTGGGGGTCGTTGGTCATCCTTGTCACTCCAGAACTGAACAAAGTCAAAAGTTTCTCCCAGCTAGTATCTTCTTTCACCATAATACCGCATTCACCCTTTCATATTTGGGGACGTCCTACTTAACTCCCAATTTTTAAAACATTTTTTATTGACGTGTAAAAACAAAAAAAAGATAACAATAAAATGGTACAATAATTCATTTGTGTCGAGGGCGGGGGAAGAAAAAACAAAAGGTTATTAGTAGGACCCTCCCAACCCCGTCTAGTTGATAGACTGCCCGCTCCACTAGGTTTGTAAAAGGAACCTCGCTTCTGCGGGTCAGTCTCTAGGTGGGGATGCCATCAAGATGGGGGTGAATGGAGAAAATAAATTTTTGTGGGTAAGGGATGGAGGTTAGTTTGTATTTCTTTTTCTCCTAGATGGGTAAAATTTAGAGGAAGGGGTGAAAACAAAAATTGCAGGTAAGAGGGGATGGGGATCTTGGAGGCTTCCTAATCGGGGAGGGATGGAACACACACTCAGCTAGCTGAGAGGCTACTTGTTTAAATTTACTTTACAGAACTGCGCGTTCCACACCTAGGCGGGGAACACGTATTCAAATTTGGCTCCTCTTCGTACATACAGATGCCACATGTATCCATCTTCTGTCAAATGCCGCGCGATGCAGCCTTCTTCTATCACATCTGATCTTCACCCGTAGTTGGTGTTTAAAGAAAGCGATCAGATCTTTATTAGAAAAAGACAACACCCCCCGGCAACCTTGCAGACGCGACGTCCAAATCACCATTCTCGCCACGGCCAGAATCGTAACGTAGACCATTTGTCTTTCCCGGTCCAACGGCGGCCTCACGTTGTCCACAACATTGGATACAGTAATTGGGCGAAGATGCTCAGGATCGATCCGAGCCGTCACTCCGCTGACATACGACCCGTACTGGCGGAGTTCGCGGCAATCGAAGAAAGCGTGATCCGTAGTTTCTATGGCCGTTGTCCCACAACGGGGACAATCAGGCGACTCCAAAAATCCGAAACTGCATTGTATGTTGTTGAGTGGAAGTGCATTTCGGGCCAATCGCCAGGTCAGAGAGAACTCCGAATTGTTCAGATGACTCGAACCTGGCGCCCAGCTCCACGCGGAGCGGATCTCACTCTGCTGCCACCCCAAACGCGCGCATAGCGGGTCGTCGGCGGCCCCCTTCACTAGATCCCTGTGGAGTTCCCTACAGGTAGCAGTCACAAGGTCACTGGACCTTGGTAGTCGTTTTAGCGCGGCTCGGCACTCTTTCATGTAGGCAGATTCTCCCCGCGGCCTGCGACGGCTCTCGATGGAAGGGTCGAGAACAAGGTCGGGGAAGGCGGCAGTAACCACGGAGTGCCACGGTTGGTAATCCTGCATATAGTGGCTCAGGAAGGCCAGCCTCTCAGCATCTCGATGACACTTCAAGTCCGGCATTCCCAAGCCTCGCTCACACGGACGTTGAATACAGACCTGTCTGCTCACCCAGTGTCTTCCTCTGTCCCAAAGGAGCGAGGACAAGAGTTCGACAAGAGCTTTTAGGTGTTGTGCAGGCAGGGGAAGTACGGCCAGTCGGTAAAGGATGAGAGGAAAGACGTAAGTAGCGCACGCCTCAGCTCTACCCTTTAAGGAAAGTTTCCTAGGAAGCCACGAATTGACTGCAGCCTCCACCTTTGACCGTACCTCCAACCAATTCTTGTCAAGCTGGAGACCCGGTCCGAACCACACGCCAAGGATCCGGACCGGGCACTTTGATCTTGTATTTATTTGCTTCCCCACTAAGCAAATTAGGCACAAAGCCGGTTTTTATATGGAGAGATTGGGGCCCAGCTCCCTGTGGGGCAGGGGAACTGGATAGTGATAATTGGTATGAAGGGTTTCCCCTACATTGACAAATAACTGACTGCTACAGGAGCAATGGTCTTATATGCGGGGACAATCCCCGCATCTGGTTATTGGTCTTGGGTCGCTCCCCACATAAGGTCTTTCATTGCAGCATCTGCCGGAATAGATACTACACTTTGATCTTGGCCTGAAGGCTAAGATCGTCTGCTCTAAGGGCACATTCATGCGTTCGCCGAACGGCACTGACCAATCGCCATGCGTCGGTCTCTTTTCCATATCTCTCTGTCTTTGTCCGTCTGTCTGTCTGTCTGTCTGTCTCTCTCTCTCGCTATATATATATATATATATATATATATATATATATATATATATATATATATATATATATGGTGGGAGGTGCGCCCGTGAGGTAATCCCTTAGACCCTTAAATGCTAACTCGATTATGCCATACTTTTCGTAAAATCATGATTCAAAACTAAAAAGAAAAAAATATAGACTATCCTTCGCCAGTAGGTAGCTCGAAGGCTTGAAGATGGTGTGATAAGAAAACCAAGCGCACCACGACAAAATGGACTCGGATCAACAAAATAAATTAACACCTTATCATATAGAGCAGTATGGGATACGTCTTCGAGATCAATTCAATACTGACTTTGTTGCTGTGGTTCGAGGTGCCTTAAATAAGTTTCCAGATTTTTTCATGCAGGCATTTAAAATTTTCGTCGACTGTTGAAAATTCAATATGTTATTGTTACACATCTTTTAAGATGACTTAGCAATTTTTACGGTTTAAGGTTCAAATAAACAGCTACAGCAGGAATTGGAATACACCTTACTAAAGCCTGATTGGCACAGCTGATGAATTTCAAAAATACCATCTGGACGTAAAAAAAAAAAACGGTTTAGAACAATATGCAATATAATTCTATTTCAAACTTAGAAAAATGCTGCAGAAATGTATGGGATGCCTCAAACTGCTTTTGGGCCATCTTGGATGAGTCGAAAATCAGTTTTTGAGTGGAATAAGAGATTAAAGGAACTACGAAAGTCTACGAGAGATGATGAGAGGTGAGGGAAGTGTAAGGAATTCAGAACACTAGAGTTTATTGACCAAATAAATGATTGCATGGATATGGGTCGTTGTGTGTCTATAGAGACAATAAGTGCACAGTTTGAAGTCAATGTGGGGACTGTACACACAGGTATTCGCGAGTAACTGAATAAGCGAAAGATTTGCACGAAGTTTGTCCCAATGCACTAGTCCATAACCCCATCCTTGTTATAACTTATTTGGCCCAAATAGGCACAAAAACTCTTGCCCCCTTTTATTGTTGATTATTCCCTAAGCTCGAGGAAAACCTTACAGGATGTCGTTACTAAAAATTAGAGGAGACGAAGATTATTGACACGCTCACACAAGAGGACTTCCATAGGGCGTTCCACAAGTCGTTGGAACTGTACAACATGTGTATTACAACTGGAGGAGATTACTTCTAATGGGGATTAGAGTTTCAAGCGTGTGCTATCAACACGAAAAAGTCTGGAAAATTATTGAAGGCAAAGATATTTGTTCTTCAATCTTAGGTCGTCCACGTTCCCTACGTTGAAATATCAACATTAACATTGCCACATTGAAATATAGACGTACATACTGATACAAACGGTAGCCGGTTTTGAAATTCTTCAGATGTATACGTAGTTATTTGAAAAATCCGGATTAGTAGCTGGATTTCCTTACTTTAACTAATATGAGAATCTCGCTAATAGTACATATTTATTGTCTTAATCTACTATGATTTATTTAATACTAGCGGGGGTACCCGGCGTTGCCCGAGTGTTTGTTTCCGGGAGGGGGGAGTTTTAAAAAATGTTATGGTAGGTAAGTAGGAAGGATCAAACCCGGAGTCATGAGTAAAAGTAGGAAAATAAAGTGTGAAAAAAAAAAAAAAAAAAACATCTGCAACGTTAACAGTTCGGCCACCAAGAAAAGTCCATTCCAGTTGTTTAGGAAAAAAAAAACAAAAAAAAAATACGACTACGGTAGGTCGGCGCGAACGTGAATATATAATGTGAATTGTCCAGCACGCTAACCACTACGCCACAGAGCACTGCAGCTTAGTTTAGTGATTTTAAATAACTTCACATGAAGAACTACGAAGCCAAACCGGTGTTCTCTTCTCAACTGTTCCTTGTGAACGATCCCCAAACGGTGTTAAGTGGTGGCAGGGGGAGGAGGAATTTATTAGAGAGAAAATATTTTACCACTTCCATTGATCTTAACCGATTTTGGCCGTGACTTCTCAGCAGAAAAAGTATAGAAATCTAAGATTATCGAGGAATTTGAGAAATAATAAGCCTATAAAACACCTCAGATATTGTTCTGCCGTTTGTGCATATTATATTTGCATGAAATATCTTGATTTTTAATCCTATCAATGTCAAAATCCGACGGGAAAAAATGAGTTCATTTTATTTATATAGAGAAGATAGAAGAAGAAGAATAGAATAGAATAGAAGAAGAAGAAGATAGATAGATAGAAGAAGAAGATAGATAGATAGAAGAAGAGAAAGAAGAGAAGAAGAAGAAGAAGAAGAAGAAGAAGATAGAAGAAGATAGAAGAGAAGAGAAGACTAGCGGGGAGGGGGCACCCGGCCTTGCCCGGTCGTAAAATACGCTTAAATATGATATTTAATTTGTCCAGATTTCGTATGTATAATTATGGAGTCGTTATTTCAGAAGTTACAAAAACAAGGATGTTGGTGCTATCTGTTAAAACCGAAACTGAATGCAAAACTGTAGCGGTCAAAGCTGGTGACGTTACCACTGTACTAACGTGACACCTATATGAACTGATTACAAATAAATTAAGATGAATGTACAAAATCTGTATTGATTTGTTTTTTTTTTTTCAATTTTGATCCATTTTTGACCTCTTCGGACTATATTAAGCTGCTAAAGATCCATAAAAGCACTGCCCGTAGGAACACCCATCAGGTGAGGTCTCTAGCACAGCTCTGAAAGTTTTAGTTTTAGTTTTAGGTAGAGATAAATTTTGAAAATATGGAGTAAAACAGACATATAGCCTTTTATATATTACATTCAAGTGCGTATTTATTATTTAGCGCCATTGTATTTAGTCAAATTCACAATTTTTTTTTTAATTACATTTTTACCCCAAACAAGGCACATTGCCACTCAGGTGTAGGGGGCTACTATCAGGGTCACAACTACGGGGGCACTATGTAGGGATTTGGCCAGCAAGATGTCAATTCACGTTGCACTTGAACTTCTGCATGTCAGTACAGTTAGGGAAGCATGATCCTGGAATGGAATTCCAGAGTCTAGCGGTTCTGGGGAAGAAACTACTGGAGTAGAAGGATCTTTTGCATCTAGGGATCTCTACTGTGCGGGGGTGGGATTTAGGTGCCTGTCGGGTTTGTCGAGGGTGTCTGCGACGTGGGGGCACAAGTGTCTGCAGTTCGTCAGAGCACTCACCATTAAAATACTTGTAGAACAAGCAGAGGGATGCAACGTTTCGTCGATGTGACAGAGGCTGAAGCTTAGATTTTTATGAATTATGTTAGTCTTATTAAAATATATATGAGCAATCTTTATATTACTCAATTATGTTATAACTCATTAATTATATTTTTATTAATCCATGTTTTTATTAATTTCATTGTCCCTTATAATTATACTTATAATTATTTTATTTTTCATTTACTTAAACACATTGTCCATTCATGTCTATTTATTTATTTTATATTTTCATATCTATTTATTTCTTTTACGTTGCAATATTTAAAGCATATTCACCGATAATATTAATTATTTCTGCACAAATATGCCAGTAAATAAACATGTTTTCTTTGAAATAATTTCCCGAATATTTTTTTATTATTTGACCTACATTTTGTGGCAGAGTATTAAACTATAAAAGATTAGTTTTATTATGTTCTATACATTTTTATTATATTTAATCGACAATACTAAAAGTTTACACGCAATGGCAACCCTGTTTTTTTTTCTAATATGAATTGCTTATAAAATTAATTTAAAAAATAATAAAAAATATATTAATAATGAAGATTTTATAGTTTTATTTCAGATCTGGGTCTGTTAATGCGTTTTATAAAAAAAACGTTTTTAAGGGTTTATGTAGCGCAAACAATGTACTCACCTGGAGTGCATATTTACCATTTTTTATTATTATTATTTTTTTACTGGATCATATTTCGTTTTTGTTTTTTGTTTATTTGTTTTTTTTTGTTCCCAGAGATGTAAAGTTTACTCGACGAGCTTTAATAAGAGTAATCTTATCTATTACACTGGATCAACTCACGAAAAGCGTAATTTGCATTATAATTCGTGAATTAAAATTAAAAAATATATATATTAAAAAGGCATTAAAATCATGCATTACAAACAGAATAATAAGATATTTTACATCGTTCATTTTCCTCTTTTTTTTTCTTTTCTTTCATATTTCTTGTCTTTCATTAAATCCGCATTTTACTTCATTATGATATCTCTTTCCCTCACCTCGAAAACGAGGCTGTGGGCTAAATTTCGATAGTCGAACAGATCGTGTTTGAACGCAGACTCGCAATTCCTTCGTTAAGAGAGCATTAATTTCGCCTTTTGATTATCAGCAGCGAAAGATGGCGACGTCCGTATTTGCATTCGTAAGTGAAAAAACTGCAGGCGAGTTTTATTTCAGCGAATTCTCGCGTGAGCGTCACTAAAGATCCCGCAGTTTCACGCGTGTTCAGATTTAAATTCACAAATTGCTGATAAAAGCGATATTTAAACAAAATATTCCTCTTCAAGGAACGTTACAGATTGTTAAATAGATAGTTTTTAGCCAATGTGTATCATATATATATATATATATATATATATATATATATATATATATATATATATATATATATAAATATATATACATATATATATAAAAGCGAAAATGTATGCATGTATGTATGTATGTTTGTGTGTATGTTTGGATGTCTGCTAAAAACTTTCGACAGACGCAACGAAAATCCACAAACTCGGTATCAGATCGAAGCTCCATGCTTTGCTAAAAAATATCGAAAAATTGGCCAAAAACCTTAATTTTTTCACCCCGGAATCGACAATTGTCGACAGGGGCGGGGTAACAAAACGGTCCTCTCGTGACAATGACCGATTCTACGCATGAGTCAGATGACGTCGTGACCTGATTTACTTTAAATAGTTGAAAATCCGAACACAGTTCATGTACGTCGCTTTAGCTCAGTTGGTAAAGGTCTTAGTTCATAAACTAAACGTTTTGGGTTCGAATCGTGGTGTGAGATGTCTGTTTTTCGATTTTTTTAAATTTAAATATTGAATCAGTGTTATTTAAGCCATTTTTCACGTAACGTTCGTTTTACTGGTTTTTTTTGTTTGTTTTTTTACTTCGCTTATTCTAAGCGACACCCAAAAACACCCGGGTACCCACCGATTTTTTTAAATTTTAATATCGAAACAGTCTTATTTAAGCCATTTTTCACGTTTTCGTCTGTTTTCATCGTTCGTTTGCCTTACGTTAGTTTTTTGTGTTTTTTCCCACTTAAGTGCTTACGCTGTTTTCTTTTTTTACTTCGCTTATAACAAAGAAACCTACGTCGTCGTCGTTGTCGTCGTCGTCGTCGTCGTCGTCGTCGTCGTCGTAACGCTCGACGACTTCCGGTCGCGCACCTGTTAATTTGATTATTATTTAAATAAATTCAAACATCTTTCACTAACTCATTCTGGCTGGCCGATTTTATATTCAACCTTCGCCTCAGGGCTTCGGGTTCGATCCTACCCCCCGGGTTCTTTTTCATTTAACACTACACACACCTAAAACACCCGGACAACACCGGATACCCCCGTAGGTATATATATATATATATATATATATATATATATATATATATATATATATATATATATAAGCGAAAATGTATGTATGGGTGTATGTTTGTGTGTCTGCTAAAAATTTTAGACAGACACGACGAAAATTTACAAACTCGGTATCATATCGAAGCCGCATCCTTCGCATGACAAATATCGAATAATTGGCCAAAAATGTTCATTTTTTTTCACCCCGAAATCGACAATTTTCGACAGGGGAGTCAGCAAAACGGTCTTCTGAAACGGTAGTTTTCGTTGTTTGTTTTTTCTGTTGTTATTTTTTTTAAATGAAACCTTGGTCCTTGCTCCTTTAATTGAAAAAAATAGGGCTTGAATTACATATTTCGAGTAGTTATACGCTTTGAAATGATTTCACACCTCCCATTTTGAAATGTCTATTAAAAAGTAAATAATTAATTTACTCACCAAAGTGTTATATATCACAAATTGAAGATAAATAATCAATAAATAATATATTAAAATTTAAAACAAAAAAAGTAGTGGTTTTAGAAATTTACCTGTAAAGTCCGAAGTGTAAACCTATTTTTGAAAAAAACACACGTTGTTTGTTTTTTTCTTTTGTTTTTTTTTTAATGAAACCTTGGTCTTTGCTCCTTTAATTGAAAAAAAATAAGACTTGAATGGCATTTTTCGAGAAGTTATAAGCTTGAAAAGACGGGGTGGGATTATTCAATATTTTTCACGAGATTTTTGACACTCCTAGGCGTGCACTTGTCGATTTGGTTCTTACTTAAATACATCCCAACATCTTTCAGTAACTCATATTGGCTGGCAAATTTTATTTTCAAACTTTGTCTCAGGGCTTCGGGTTCGATCCTACCAACTTTTACTCCCGCCCAATTTCGTTTTTAATTAACACCACACACACCTCCAAACACTCGGGCAACGCCGGGTACCCCCGCTAGTATATATATATATATATATATATATATATATATATATATATATATATATGTATATATATATATATATATATATATATATATATATATTATAAAGCTGAACGTTTGTGTGTGTGTGTGTGTGTGTGGTAACGAATAGGCTCCTATATTGTTGACTATTTAAAAAAATGATTACATATAACGATAGCAGATGTATCGAGAATCAGGAATGGGTATGTTTGATCTGGCAGAACGCTGGTGCATAAACATTGTGGGGTCTGCGTTACCGCCTGGCCCCCAAAGTTTGGAAATAAAAAATGAAAAAAAAACGTTTACAAGGGTTTCTGATATAGATGTACATAATAATATTTTGATAAGTATGTTTCAGCTTAAATAAGGATGGTATAATAAAATCGTGGGCCCTGCGTTCGCGCCTGTACTCCATGGAAATATGGCACAAACTTTAACAAATACTTTTCATATCTATTTACGTAAGTATACTTTGATAATTATGTTTCAGCTTGAAGAAATATGTATGATAAAATTATTGGGTGTTCGTTCGCGCCTGACCTAAGGTTTGTTAAAAGGGTGAGGGTCCACAATAACACCTTAAATTTAATCTAAATTCAAATAAGCTTTTAATATATTTTTTTAGAGTTGAAGCATATTGTCTCGAATAAATTCACCTCATAAATTCACGTTCTTATTAAAGTGAAGGTCAAAAAATAAAAAAGTCGGAACTTTCTCAACACAAATTTTGTATAACTCTGTTTTTTTTTCTTCTCCACTTGCACGTGGCACTCTTTTGAAAATAGATCAAAATTAAAAAATAAGAACGTTACTTGTTATCGTATCAAAAGAAGGAAAAATACTACTCACGTGATTACAAGCCTTTTAAAAAACATTTACATAACCTTTTTATTTTTATCATATATCTGTTTAAACTTTTTTGCCAGTGTACTAGAAAGAATTCAGTTGATTACAAGTCTTTCTGTGTGTTTATTACATGACAATAGTAAAACCCTGACTCCAACGGCGCAATAATACACCGTTCAATACTATAAAACTGAAACGAAGCTATTCTGCTTTAAAAGGGCGCCGTTTTCTTCGTATTTATATTAATACCGATTCTTTGCTTTAAAACAAAAACTGAAGTAATTACGTGTTTACTTTTTTAATATCCTATTTTGCTGTTCCGGATTATTTTACTAAAGTAAGTAAAGCTTCATTATTTTTCAAAACTGTTTTTGTTCGTTTGTTTTTTGATAATTCGTCCATATTATTTAGTAAGAGTGTTTAGCAGAAATGCCAAGAAACGATTATCAGAAAAAATAAATATACAAGAAATAAATGTTACCATAGTCAATAAAAGTTCACTTCATGTTTTTTTTTGTTTGTTTTGAAATAATTGTTAATGCTCTTTACTTGAAAAAATTACCGCGAACCGAAATTAAAATGAAATTTGAAAAGATAACTACTTAGATGAATTTTTATATAAACTACACATGCAATAATCAAATATTCCTCAAGCACAAAATAACGGAAAATATTAAAATAAGTTTATAAATATTCCTTACGTTGACGGAACTCTCTAAATTTGTAAACACAGAATGCTCAGGTGCCCCTCTTTCAAACTGAAAACGGGGCTCTCCATTTTCAATAAATAACATGAAGTAGATCGAGAGTATTTTTTGTTTTGTTTTTTTACACTGGTGCACCATCTTCCAAGGCCTAAGATTAGTCGAACAAAAAAGTTAATAATAGATTCAATTAGAGATTTAAATATTTTCTATGGAAGGATTGAGAAATATGATAATTCAACATGTGGTCATGACAGATACTGGATGACATTCGACAGATATTTTGATTAGTATGACTGCTGTTCTCATTTAAAGTTTTCACATTTCAACAGGTGGATCTTGCCGAATAAGAGAATTTCGAACGGAGTACTTTAATAAATCCACGGTAGTAAAATCCGCTCGTCAGCCATTCATGCTCAGGTAAAAGTCCTAAATAATTCGCAATTATATTTTGAGAATTGAGGAGTTTCACATACAACTATATAGTACAGTATAACGGTGCATCTAGGACACGTTTTTTTTTTCATGTTACGGTGTGAGATACGATGTTTCATTTACCCTGGTTATGGCATGTGCCCCGCCTTGCGGTGGTATATAAGGTTATTTGATAATATACACGTGGTTAAAATGTAAATTGATTACGAACCTGTATCTGTTTTTTTATGGGTATTATATAATGTACTGTATTTTGTTACTAATTTTTAATGTCGTATCCCAGGGTTATACTGTATATATAAGGAATTCAATATAAACTCTGCAAATTAAAAATAACATAATAATAATAATAATAATAATAATAATAATAATAATAATAAAATTGTATTACTTGTCGAACAATATATTGTTGTCATTTCAAATTTACAGAGTTTTATTTCATTGAATTCTTTATCTCTATCCTCTATCTCGAATATTGAGCTTTTTTATTTTGTTAGAATTTTTTTTATTTTGTTAGAATTGTCATGATATTGATATTAGAATTTTGTTATTTTGTTAGAATTGTCATGATATTGATATTAGAATTTTTTTTATTTTGTTAGAATTGTCATGATATTGATATTAGAATTTTTTTTTATTTTGTTAGAATTGTCATGATATTGATATTAGAATTTTTTTTATTTTGTTAGAATTGTCATGATATTGATATTGACTTTTTACTTACTTTAAGTTTACTGAATTATTCAATTTGCTAAGTCGAGTTGTTATAAAATTATATAAATATACTAGACTACCTGTGACCCGTTGGGTCAGTATGTTATATTAGCTATGGAATTAATGTATGTGAGTGTCACTTGTGACGAAAATAAAATAGTGTTTTTGTGACATAACAGAAACATGTCTATGAAAGTATATAAAAATAAAAAAAGAATATAGATAGGTTTCTATGAGTCGTTTTGTTTATAATTGTTTAATTTGGGGAAAAAACAAATTTACAGTCACTGAATTATAAGTGTTTCGCCATACTTATAGGTAAATGTGCACTAAACAGATACCATAATACTTAAAGTTAAATTAAAATTTTGATATATCTTTCAATTAAACCGCGAAAAAAAATTGAGATACTGTAAACGTACACAGTAACACAATACGTTCTATTGTCGCGTTGCTTATTTATTTGTAACACAAATTAACAAAAACATATTTTCGGAGTTAGTTGTATATGTTGGTAGTGTAGAAGAAAATGTATTAATGTTTTTTTTTAAAGAAAAGTGTATTAAAAAAGGGAGAATAAATCATAAAAATAAGGAGGTGAGTAAATCACCGTTGTAATAGGCTCTTATGGTTGTCAACGGGTTAAAGTAGATTTATTTGTAATAAAAAATTCGTTAAAATCACTTAAACGTAATGCGGAAATGAACAATGTAAAAAAAGCAGAAAGTATCAACAATTGTTTATCTGACTAACTTAAAAAAACAATTGGGACGCTGAGAACGTACATAGTAAAACAATACGTTTTATTGTCGCGTTGATTATTTGTTTATTGTACGCATGCGCAACTGGGACTCGTAAACCGGATGTTGGTAACAACACCCGTTACAAGGTCATTTGAGTTTTATAATTATATATATATATATATATATATATATATATATATATATATATATATTCTGGTTGTGCGTATTCGGCGTCACCAGGTCGAAACGTATTTGCAGGCCGAGGGTTTAGTCACATCCTATTTAATATACACCGAATAACATAACTACCTGAAAGTGGACCACCTGTTGGATTTATTAAACCATAATACACCTCAAGTTTGTCTATGTAAATTAAACAGGAAATAACTCCGATAGCTTAAAGTGGAAATAACAGCTTGAATAAATAAATTTACTTTTGTTTGCAAATTCAACAGGTTTCGAATAATAATAATTAAAAAATAAATTAAATATGAAGTAAATGAAAGTGAATACAATAAATCAGCTAATAAAGCAACTTAACGTATTATTTCTAACTATAACAACAAAACAATTCTATTAGAACAAATAATTAATAGCATAGGGCTTATTAGTATAGCTAGTGGTGAGGCCCCAGCTTGCGGGCTTTGGGGAGTGTGGAGCCACCCTTTAATTCGCTTGCTCCCATGGCCACTCTGACCCGGAGTGGTAGTACCTGTTAGGGTCCCAACTATGGGTTAAATAGAAACCGACTTGAAAGCAACAAATATATTCTATTAAAAAAATTTTCTTCAACATCTTTCGAGCTGGCATTAAATAACCTGAAAAGGGTTGATATGCCGTAAAACAACCAACCAACCAACTTATTACTTTAATAATTTTTTTATTAATATAATATGCAAATGAGATTACTTTTGTAATGTAAATTTCATTTAACAAGATAGTATACATAGGAATCATGATGAAATGAAAATATGTGAACGTTCATTTTCGGTATGAATATAATTTGTGAAACAAATACTTTTTGTACATATTAATCAAAACAAACAAAAATATTATGACTTAATTATACTATATATGTAGGTATAATCATCCAAAAACAAAGTGTTTCGCTGCATCACAGCATTTCAGTTTGGCTAGACTAGCCACAATGTAAAGTCGACCGCCTATTTATTGAGATATTAAGGAAACATTCCAGGTAGTTTAACTGGGGGGGGATTGTTCTTGGAAAGAAACTTTGTACAAAGACGTTTCGTTTGATTGCATGTACATAGAGGAAACAAGTTAAGCGCTTTTCACTAATTTAGCAGATTGCTTTCCTGTCGAGTTTTCAAATATGTTTAATTAATCATTAGATTGGACTTGCGTCCGCTATCATAAAAGGCATCATGAAGAGTACAACTGTCTCTTCGACACTACATGAAAATTGTTTTTGTTGTTTTGAAATTAAAAAAGAAACTTTAGATCATACAGATATTTACCCTAGTAATGATGTTTCAAGAATAAAGCGAAAATTTGACTCGTAGTTTTTATTTTAACCTTATGTAAAACCCTACCACTCACACATCGGTGCTTGCCATTGTTACAAAGATCACAATGTAGTCTATGTTCTCATACTGCATTTCGCCTTTTCTGACCTCAATCAGTGAAGGAGAAATCATTCTAGATCGAGGCAATTTTTATTTTTGTTCTTATCCAGAGTGCCCTTTTTGAAAAAGCGACCCTGTCTCCAACTCTGCCCTATGGAGAGGCTAGTAAATAGGAACTACACTTAGTAAGATAAGAGTAACTAACAAGCGGTTTCTCTTTCCCAATCAGAGCCTCAAACACATCTCAAAATGATTCCTTTTCCAAAAGGGCCCGTCTTACAGATATTCTTAAGAAAATAATGCCACCAGATTATCTGTTGCCATCAAATTAGGATTACGCTAAATCGGGAAACAACGGTGGATTATTTGCTCAGCAAGGTTGGTCCATGGGAGCAGCGAGAAATAAAGGGAGATAAAAATAATCCCGTTCCCATGGAAATTATAACAAGAATAACATTGAAGGCCGTTTCTTATCAGTATCTTTTCTATTTCCGGCGTTTACATGAAAAAAAGGTTATTTAATCTTCGGAAAGATGCTTCTGTATTCACGTTGTTTTTTTGTTTCTGGCATCATTTTTTTTTTTTTTAAGGATTTTTTTTTTTTTAAGGATTTTTTTTTAATTTCCGGAGTGTATCCTTTTATTTATGTTTTCTTTGTTTTATATTGTTTTTTTTGTTTTTTTTTTCGTTTTTTATTCATTATTATTTATTCGTCTTCTCTGTTCAGTTTTCTATCGCCTTTTGGATGTGCCTACCTTACCACTGAAATTTCCTAGCGGAATTATTAAGATTTACACTCTTCTTCTTCTCCTCCATCTTCTTCTTCTCCTCCCTCCTCCTCCTCCTCCTCCTCCTCTTCTTCTTCTTCTTCTTCTTCTTCTTCTTCTTCTTCTTCGTTATTACTTTTTTTCTTCTTTATCTTTTTCACCTTGATCTTTTCTTTCTGCTTCTCGTTGATCTTGCTTCTCTTCTTTTTTCCACTTTAACAGTTTGTCTTCTTTATCCTGATTTTTTTTTCCTATAATATTTTTCTTCTATTTTCTTCTTCTTCGTCTTTTTTACTACTTCTTTTTATTCATTAGCATTTTTGTCTGATTTTCTTTTTTCTTCCTTCTTTTCTTTCTTCTTCAACTTATGATATTTATTTTTTTAAATTTTCATGTCAGGTTGTTCTAGCTGTGAATGACGTATCCTACCGGATGCCAAGCATTCTCCCGCTAAGCCAGATATTCTAACTTCAATATTTTTTCCGAATTCTGCCCGTCCCCATTAAATGCATTATAAAATATTTCTTGCACTTGGTTCACCAGGTATATTTCACAAGTTGTGTTTGCAATTTTTGGTTTAACCCAGCAGTGTTTACGTGCTGCTGTGGCATTAAATGGCAGATAACAAATAAGACAGTGCTATATGTACGAGAGTATTTACTGAAGTGGAGAATAAAAGTACAACAAAACCGGAGACTTAGTCGAGGCATTGCCGAGACTATAACGAGAATTCGTTGAGACTTTGCTGAGACTATTACGAGAATCTGCTGAGACTTTAACGAGACTATAGCGAGAAATTTGAAACAAAATGGTATTTGCAGCTTCTCTTCCGATTTTCGGATTTTAATCATGTCAAATCACACTTCAATTCCTTTTTACGGATTGAGGGTTGCTATTTTTTCTGATGAGTTAAGGGCATAGTAGATCACTGATTGATATAATATGTGATTGATTTTGCGCTACGAAACAGATACTGTCACGAATTGTATAAATCTACTGAATTAAAAGAATTAATTATAAGATGGTTAACATCATGAATTTTGGAATATAATTTTGGTCATTTATTCTCTCTCTCTCTCTCTCTCTCTCTCTCTCTATATATATATATATATATATATATATATATATATATATATAACTCGCCAATGCACATGATATAAAATCTTCTGAGCTATATAAATAGACCAAGATATACTGACTCATATTGTGGCATACGTACTTCCGTAATACGCCATTTTAGCGATACGTGCTACGACTGTTTCTCTCAGTACATTCTTTTTATTGCATTTTCACCCCAAACAAAGCACAGTGCAACTTTATTATAAGGGGGGTAAATCTGGGACATAATTGCCCGGATATTATGTAGGGATTTGGGCAGCGGGATATCTGTTTACATTACACTTGAACTTCTGCATATCAGTATAGTCGAGGAAGCAGTGACCCGGATGCGTATTTCAAAGTCTAGCTATTGTGTGGAAGAAACTATTTGATTAGAAGTCTTTCTGGAGTCTAGGGATTTTTATTGGGTAGAATTTTGCTGCTTGTCGGGTTTATATTCTGATTTTTTTTCGGTACAAATTATTTTTCTAACCCATACCCGTGTCCTATATATGTCCTGCAATATAATAAAACATAACCCATAATACAATGTGAAATATAACAGATAATAAAATGTGAAATATAAGAGATAATAAAATGTGAAATTTAATAGAGCGAAAAAGATATGTATTGTTTTTTTCTTTTATAATAAAAATTTATTTAATACACAAATAAATCTTGAAATAAATATTATTATTATTATTATTATTATTATTATTATTATTATTATTATTATTATTATGGTATATTAATTTTTCACATTTCAAGGCAATATATTAAGACCGTGTTTTAGTGAGAAACTGAAAACCCTTACCATGGAGGTACAGGAGAAACTCGTGTTAAATTGCAAGCTATGCTGGAAACATTAAGCAGCCATTTTTATAAACAAGTAGTTCGAAGTTATGAAGATGGAGTCAGTTTTAATTTCCTCGGTTCACGTGTATGATGCCCATTCTTTTTTTTCTTTTTTTTACACGGTGGTCACCACTTATCAAGGCCCGCAAGCCACTCAGGGATAAGGGTTATTGCAAGTACAGTACGTTAGTGTAGAGATTTAATGAAGTGTTTACTTAAGGGGGCGGTTCATTAGGAATTTGTTAACGTTGGACTTGAATACATCCAAGTTGAAGTCAGGTGGAAAGCAGGCAGACGGAACAGAGTTCCACACGCGTGCAGTTCTAAGAAAGAAGCTTTGTTCATGAAATCTAGGTTTTGATTTAGGCACAGATTAAGAGTGGGGGGCACTTTTCACTGTGGATTCAGCTAGACGAGTGTTTTTCGTGAAGGATTGGCGCGGGGGGACCAGAGATTAGAGTTCAGACTAGCACCTGCCATGGAAATAACGATAAAACAAGGATAGGCTCGCAACGTCTCTTCTGTGGGAGGGAGGTTGCAGGGTAGAGAAAAGGGAATCCCCCACTAAGCCACGAAGTATATCTTGTATTCTGTCAAGGCAGGATAGGCTGTTTTTAGCAACTCCTGCCCAGATATGGAAAGAAATCTCAAGCAAAATTAAAGAACCGAGGCATATGTTTAGTTCTCTACTCAATAACACTTATTTAAATCAACTAGAAAATAATAAATTCTAATTATTTTTACGCAAATTATTTAGTGGATGAAGGTTCGATATTTTCAATAAACTTTTTGTTTAGTAAAACTCTGTTTGAGAAGGAAATACCGATGCTTATGCAGAGAAATATTGATTGATTGATATGGATTGTTATATATTATTCGGTACTTATGCAGAGAAACAACCATGCTGAAATAAATTTATAAACTCAATCTTAACATGGGAAAATAGTGTTTCGTTAGTATCCAGTGCATTCACATAACAATTAAATGAGGAAAAAATACGTTGATTACACTCAAAAATACTATTAAAACGGCTTAGTACTTTCTTTGCATAAGCATCGTTATTTCCTTCTCAAACAGAGTTTTACTAAACAAAAAGTGTATTGACAATATCGAACCTATATCCACAAAATAATTTGAGTAAATAAAATTAGAATTTATTATTTTCTAGTTGATTTAAATAAGTGTTATTGAGTAGAGAACTAAACATATGTCTCGCTTCTTTAATTTTGCTTGAGATCTCATTCCACGTTTAAAATCCCCTATGTATATATATATATATATATATATATGATTAGTTTTTTTGGAAAAAGAATTCCAGCAGAGTGCTCAATTAAAAGGAAAATCCAAATTTTAAGAGCGTACTTATATTTTGTGTACAGAAAGTTGTTAGTTGAGACAGGTCATTGGTACCGTCGGTTTCAAGCCCGATAATAAGGCCCGTTTAAGGTATCCTTATCGAGCTCTCTTCAGCCAATATTCGTCTATCTTACAACCGGAAGTGTGAAGTATATATACCTCGCGAATCCACGTTCAAATCTCGTTTTGTTTAATCCCCCCCTTTTTTTTTTTTTTTTTTTTTTTTTTAATCTATCTATATATATATATATATATATATATATATATATATATATATATATATATATATATATATATATATATATCGGGTAATGTAATACCTAATTTTCAACTTTGAATTATTTAAATTTAAGATCTAATTTCGAAAAAATGTTTTTTTTATATGAATCGATTTTAATTTGAACCCCATTTAATTTTAAAATCTCTTTCCTTATGTATTACTGTGGCCTCATAGACAAGGGATTCAGCTTTACAATTACAATTTACGGAATAATCCACAAATATACCGGAAATATATATAGGTATGACAAAAGGCCAATTTAAACAAAGATATTATGCACATATGAGCTCCTTTAGAGCTAAAACAAGGATGAATACAGCATTAGCTACCCGCGTGTGGGAGCTTAAAGAAAAAAATACACCCTTTTCCATAAAATGGAGAAAAATAGAGCATAGACCAGCATACGTCCCGGAATTAAGTCAATGCTCACTCTGTAACGCAGAGAAATACTACATCCTCCGGTCCATTTATGACCCAAAAATAAAATGTTTAAATGTGAGGAGTGAAGCTTTGAAAAGTTGCATACATAGAAGGAAGGGTCTCCTAATAAATTGGATCAATGAAAAGAACAACACTTAGATGTTGTTTTTATATATATATATATATATATATATATATATATATATATATATATATATATATATATATATATATAAGGAAAAAAAAAATTGTAAATACATAAATAATTAGTCGGTAAACTTGGATTTTAATCGCAATTATATTATAGATTATTAATTAATGTCATATATATATATATATAAAAAAAAAAAAAAAAAAAAAAAATTATATTTTATAAATGTAATTTATAATCTATTTCGAATTTAAAACTATAGAAAAATATAATAATGTTAATAAACTAGGGAAATCACTTAGGATAGATAAATACTCACTTCCCAACCTTGAAAGATTTGGGTTTTTAGAAAATAATTTTTAAACGTATTTCGAAATTTTTAAACGTGATTCGATATAATTAAAAATATATTTTTTAAAACTTTAAACGTATTTTTGGAAATTTTTAAATGTTCGATATAATTAAACGAATTTTTAAGTTTTTAACCGATACCAATACAGATTTTAAAGTTTTTATACATAAGGAAAGAGATTTTAAAATTAAATGGGGTTCAAATTAAAATCGATTCATATAAAAAAAACATTTTTTCGAAATTAGATCTTAAATTTAAATAATTCAAAGTTGAAAATTAGGTATTACATTACCCGATATATATATATATATATATATATATATATATATATATATATATATATATATATATATATATATAGATAGATTAAAAAAAAAAAAAAAAAAAAAGGGGGGGGAATTAAACAAAACGAGATTTGAACGTGGATTCGCGAGGTATATATACTTCACACTTCCGGTTGTAAGATAGACGAATATTGGCTGAAGAGAGCTCGATAAGGATACCTTAAACGCGCCTTATTATCGGGCTTGAAACCGACGGTACCAATGACCTGTCTCAACTAACAACTTTCTGTACACAAAATATATATATATATATATATATATATATATATATATATATATATAAAATAAAAATTACAATAAAATTTATCAAAATGATCCAAGATGGTAAAATTAAAGTATATTACAAATATTAAAGAGTTAATATTTATAAAATTATCTCAGCCAGATGTAAAAGCTGGAAAAAATCAAGAAGGAAATAAAGCTTATAATATGAGCAAACAGTTAATAAAATATGTTAAACAAAAACACTTTGAAATGAGTAAAAACATATTTAATCTTAAAAGGAAACGCTAGATAAATGGATAGTCCTTAATCCGCGGATTAAGGACTATCCATTTATCTAGTGTTTCCTTTTCAGATTAAATATTTTTATAACTCATTTCAAAGTTTTTTTAACATATTTTATTAACTGTGTGCTGATATATGTATATATATATTTATATATATATACATATATATATCTATATATATGCATATATATACACATATATATATATATATGTATATATATATATATATATATATATATATATTATTTTACCCTCAGGCAAAGTCGCAGATTATAGGAGTCATGACAGCCAATAAACTGGAAGTCGAAGTTTCGAGTTTCTCATCAGTTGAAGACATCTATAATGCGTATATAGTTATGTGTGCAATACACGCACACACACAAATACACACACACGCATATATATATATATATATATATATATATATATATATATATATATATATATATACTAATTTATAAAATATATAGGGCGAGTAAGCTCCACTTAATATTCGGCGTTTCATCTACTCTAGAATTCCTCAGGCTTATGCGCGAATTCTGTGGTTGTTTATCGTTTTTATATGGTCCTCCTCTATTGAGGATTTAGTTAGCCAATCAGCTTTCTAGTATCCACCGCGCCACTGCTTATCAGCCAATGGGCATGCATTTTATCGAACAAAGGGTATGTTTTAAAACTAGGTTAGTGTTTTTTTTATTGTTTGTTTATATATAAATATACATATGTGTACACACATATATGCACATATATATACACATATACATACACACATATATGTGTGATCGTTTATGTATATTCATGTTTATTTAATTTATTTATTTGTTTATTTTCCGTTGTTTTTTTTTAGTTTTAAAACTATTTTTTATCGCTACCCTAGAGTAAATTTTATTTTGTGAACACAGGTATTTGCTATTTCTCTTCTACAGTTAAATAGATGTTGGGGTTCTTTAAAGTACAGGATAGCAAATTTTTCATGAAGGCATACTCTACATGGGTCGTCTAGATGCCTACACGTGGTAGCTTGTCTTATTATTTTCCATTCGACTACCGGCGAATGTCCGCTTTCTTTGAGTTCCCAGTATTTATTCGCTAGTGTTGTTTTTATACGATGTTTTTTAACACACACACACACACACACACACACACATATATATATATATATATATATATATATATATATATATATATATATATATATATATCCGATCTTGCATTTAAGCGTATTTTTTATGAGGAGAGGAGCAGATGGAAAGAGAGCAGAATAATTATTCGCAGTTATACATAGCAGACCGACAAAATGCGACCTGGTACTTTGCTTTGAACGAATTTTTTTTTTCATATTTAAATGTAAAAAACCAACAATAATCCTATTTCCAAATTAAGCGGAGAGACCGACGACAATGCTAGTTCATACTTAAACATTACCGATTAACGATAATGTTATTTAAAATTAAACCCGGGACTGATTTAATGCTTCATCATATTTACAGTGACAGACCAACGAGAATGTTACTTCAAATTTAAGCAGACAGATCCACGAAAATATTATTTTATGCTTAAACATATAAACAGCAATGCGATTTCAAATTTTAAACGGCCAACCTACGAAAATAGTATTTAATACTTTAACGTGACAGACCAACTTAAGTGCTATTTCAAATTTAAGCCGAAAGATCTACGAAAATAGTATTTCATACTTTTACGTGACAGACCATCATAAATGCTCTTTCAGATTTAAGCCGACAGATCTACGAAAATAGTATTTCATACTTTTATGTGACAGACCAACATTAATGCTCTTTCAAATTTAAGCCGACAGACCTACTTTTACGTATTTGACTAACAAGAATGTAATTTCAAATTTAAACAGAAAATGTTATTTCATGCTTAAATCTGAAAGACCAAAAACAATGCTATTAAAACTTTTAGTTGGCCGACCGAGAACAATGGTATTTTATAGTTAAACGTTACAGAATAAAGGCAATGCCTTAGAGAACGAACTGACGAAAACACAAATCTTTATGAACAGACTGAGAAAAATGCTATTTTATAATTTTGCGTCCGAGACTAACGATCATTTCAAAGTAAAACGCGACAAAAATGCTATTTCAAAGTAAAACGCGACAGACCAAAGATAATACTATTTAACAATTAAGTGCAAGAAAGTACGGCGTGTTGACACACCCGTTCCTGCTGGATCACCGAAGTAACGTCGAACCTGTTCAGTTCTAAATGGGAGACCATTTGGGACTTCCAGGTGTTGTATGTGCTCTCTGTTAATCTCTGTATTGTTCCCAGTTGCCCTGGATTTCCCCCTGTCACTGGACTCAAACAGTGCCGATTCAGGAGAGGCGTAGTTGATTATTGCGCAACTCCTGCCTCACAATTACACGGGCAGATGCCCCTAAAGAGGGCATCTTTTGTCTTTCGAGACTGAACGGAGGCATGGATGGATGGAATAAAGTATAAACGAAATACAAATTCACGTTTAATAATGATAGAATCATGTTTATTCTATTTATAATTTAACGGGCTACATGAACTTTGACAGACTATGGATACCCACAAGGTGTGCGTGAAAATTTTTTGTCAGGAGGTGCGCAATCTCCAACCACACCTCTCCTGAGTCGACATTGTTATGTACCAGTCGCAAGTGAAGTGAATGCACAGGAAAACTGTAAACAAATGCCGCGATAAGCGGAGAGAACATACAACACCTAGAATTCCCAAATGGAAACCCACCTGGTACTAAGCAGGTTCAACGTTGCTTAACTTCGGTGATCTGACGAGAACCGGTGTATCAATGTGATTTTGACGTATATTATAAGTTACATGATATCTAACGGATATGTTTTTCAAATGTATATGTGACCGACCGACCAACTAACGCAACCCATTTTAGATATGACAGGACACATCTAAATCAAGACGCAATTCTAATTTACACTAACGAAGGATACACTCGCGGAAATACTATTTAGATTAAAGGGGTAAAATATTTGTTTTTGTATCAATGAAAATGTTAAGCGTGACAGACCAAGGCCTACGTGAGTTTTAATTAAATCTTGAGATGCATTCATTGGCCTGCCTTGATAGAGTTCAAAATAGACTTCGTAGCCTCGTAGGAGATGTCCTTTTCTCTTCCTTACAACCTCTATCTCACAGAAGAGATGTTGCGAGTTTGTCCCTGATGTATCGTTATTTTCATCGAAAGTGTTCGACTGAGCTTCAATCTATGGTCCCCCCTCGCCAAACTTTCACAAGAAACACGCATCTAGCTGTAAACACTATCAATAATTCCCCCCACTCTTTATCTGTGCCTAAACCTAAACGTAGATTCCATGAACAAAGCTTCTTTCTTAGAACTGCACGCCTGTGGAATTGTCTGCCGTTTTCCTGCTTTCCGGCTGACTACAATATGGTTGTCTTCAAGTCTAACGTAAATAAGTTCTTGATGAGCCGTTCCATATAAGTTATCAAATTTACTGAATTTTCATTACTGATGATTATTATATTGTCCAATTTCCACTGTACACTTTTTAACCCTTATCCTTGAGTGGCCCCTTGGCCTTGATAATGTGGTGATGCCTATGTAAAAAAAAAAATTAAAGACAGAACAAAGATTAATGATCAAACAAATTGCGTCTATTTGAATTACCCGTGTAACAATAAATATAACATATTAGACTGAAGCATGTCGAAGACATCAGCAGACTGACGAAACTTCCGAGATAATTACGAGGATGCTAGTGAAAACAGACAAAAAAAAATGTCAAAGTTTCTCCCTTTTCGATTAAAGGCTTTCATTTTACAGATTTGCTTCGTCAGCGAGTCAAAGAGAGGTAACGCCTACATTCCGGAAAAAAAAATATTCCATTATAGGGGTTCTCTATTTCGGTAAAATCCTTAGAAAATTACTAGGAAATATGCTAAGGAAATCTCGGTCAAAAAGGCCAAAAAGTTCGAGTTTGGAACGCGTAATAATGGCAATGAGCAATGCGTATCGTTTGAGCGAGGCAACATTAATAATTTAAGAAATACGGTAAATAATAGGGAGATCAAAGTTAACCTCAAATCTACAATGATATTACCTATATAAATAAAGCAGCAGATGTGTGTACGTATGTGTGTGTGCCTGTGTGCAAATATTTAACCGATGAACACCTGGTTATATAACACTGAATTCAACACGAAAAATGTCCTTGTAGAATTTTTAATTTTTATTTTTAATTATTTATTTTCATATAAGTTTTCGAGATAATACCTTTTATTAATATATCATTTTAAATTTTGCGCTCTATCTAATCATCTAAATTACAATCGTTTTTAAACAATTATGTTTTCTTTATAGAACGTTGAATACACGACGGAAAAATAAACAAATTTACACGACGTTCTTATTCCAATTCAAGCTAGACCGGAAAGCTGCCGAAACATCTAAAGATATCATTGAAGTGTTTGGCTCAGGAAAGATTACTGAACGCACATCACAATGGTGTTTTAAGAAATTACGTGGCGGCGAAGAGAGTCTTCAAGATGATGAGCGTAGTCGTTAGCCATCAATTAATCAAGAGCCTAAGTTGGCGCCAAATGGTTCACAACTGTTCGAGAACTTGCTTCTTAATAGAACGTAAGGTATACGACGATTTTTAACCACTTGAAAGAGACAGGGGATACAAAAAAATTAATAAATTGATGACTTACGTATTAAACAAAAAAACAACAGAAACTCTTTTATAAAGTGTATTCTTCACTTGTTTTACGCGACAAGGACGACTCGTTTACCGACCGGGTTGTGACTTGCGAGGAAAAGGGGCTTGTTTACGATTAACAACGACGCTTAGCTCAGGTCTTAGACGCTGATGATACTCCGCGACACTTCCGGAAGCCAGAGTTCCATTAAAAGGTCATGGTGACTGTTTGCTAGACTGCGATCGGTCTCATCGATTACATTTTTTTTTTTTAATGCAGGCGAACAATTACGGCCGAGAAGTACTTTAAACAAATAGCTGAAATGCATAAGAAAATTCGCATATTAACGTATAGATTGAAGTGGTTATATATAAAATATTTCTCATGAATCTGTCGTATGTCTAAATGATAAAGAAAGCGGCTGAAGCGCCAAATGTATTAGTTTTGATTTTTAAGACTTTTGCAATCATTGCTCTCTCTCCCTCTTCTCTCTCTCTCTCTCTCTCTCTCTCTCTCTCTATATATATATATATATATATATATATATATATATATATATATATATATATATAATGCGTATTTAAAAGCAGACTTTTTTCATTCAGGTCGTATTTCGGATAGAATCAATATACTTAAATGCCTAGCATAACACCCATTCATGCTACTGACCCAAGAACTTCCACATTCTCCTCCCTTTCTCCATAAACGAACACCATACAGCCGATTGTAGTCCCAATGACCTTCGCTCGCTCCCCAACTACTATTCTAAAAAATCCTGTTCAGTTCCTTCAAAGCCTTACACAAACATTCCTGACGATGCGTAGATAACTACACGATAAGTAAAAACTGCGGACACTTCGGAAAAATTGCTTGCACCATACATCCATTACTTCGATGTAAATACTAAAAAAAAAATAATAGTAAGGAGAATTGAAAAATTAAAAAGATTTTTATTTTTTAACAGTGTATGTCTAAATATATATATATATATATATATATATATATATATATGTATATATATATGTATATATATATACATGTATATAGATTTTGTTATTGTTGTTTTTTTCAAGCGATACATACGGTTAATATTGGCTCCGCCTCGAAGCTCATTTTTTTATTTACTTAGAAAGTCGCCCTTTTAATTTGTTTGGGCGTATATAACATTTTTATTTATTATGCTTTGTAAAAGAGGTAAAAACATTTAATCTGAAACGGAAACACTCAATAAGTGGATAGTCCTTAATCCGCGGAGTTTTGTAAGAAATACTTTCCTTCTCATCAGAGGGTAGGAATTAGCAAAATGCGGAATCGGATTTTGCATACAAAAATGTATTATATATATATATATATATATATATATATATATATATATATATATATATATATATGCATATATAAGTATATATATGTATATATGCATATATATGTGTATATATACACATACATATATATATATATATATATATTCATATATATATTCATATATATGACTACTTCGTTTAATCACATAAGTTAATATACGAAAGTATAATTTTATGCTTAAACTATAAGTATTTACTTCAACACTGCTTAATACAAAGGTAGAGCTAGGTAGTAATTTATGAAAATGTATATAGCAATTATTCTATACATTACTATTCAAACACACACACACACGTGTGTGTGTGTGTGTGTGTGTGTGTGTGTGTGTGTGTGTGTGTGTGTAATATCAAAGATAATTTTCCTTTAATAATAAATACGAAATCTGCTTTAATGAAAATATATTAGGCATATTTTACGACCAGGGTCGGGATAATTTTCTACGAGGGTATGAAGTCAGGGTTTTTTTTTAATTAAAAAAATCTATTTCGCGTAAATTCATCAGTCTACATAGCATAATGTCAGTTGATATTGTTAATGTATACCAAAATATTAATGTTTATTTCAAACAAATATTTCGCTTTAAGTTGTAAGTAAATTTGAGTATCGTCCGCACTGAAGATTGAAACTTCAATCTCCAGGAAGAGTGCCACTTGCAAGCAAATTTTTCCAAAGCACTTTATACATAGAGACGATCTTCTTATGATTTTTCTCAGCCTTAAACCTATTCCTGTTTTTACAATCTTATTACCTACGAATATCGATCCCTACTCATTTCTAATTATTATTACATAGACGAAAAGAGTAATATGAGAGGATTGCGTGGCAACGCAACTTTCTGGACTCCAATATGAATCCATCAACTAAAATAGATAGTAGGAATTTAGGATACATTTCAAATAATACAGTGTGGAACGATAAAACACAATATTCTAGCATTATTTTTACAATTTTATTGAAAAACATCAATTCAGCTGATTTGATTATGTAGCAGAACTGGCATCTATTCAATGTAGCCGCATTCAGCTTCAATCACTGTCTCGAAACGGGTCCGGAACTGGAGCATTTCTTTTACATAATCCGCGGTAGGAAATCGGTTAATACTAAGCGGATGGAGGCGATCAGGCGAGCTTGAGTGTTGTGGCACATTATGCTGGTGATGTTCTCCACGTATAACCAAACAATGTCGTCCAGCGGGATCAGGCGAGGAAAGGAAGGGGTAGTGGGAGAAGGGTACAAAGTCGTAGCACTCCTGAAGCCAAGTCAGGGGCTCTTTGGATTTGTAGGACGGTGCGAGTTCTGCTGCCACACCTAAGGTTGCCAGCAGGTGATTGCACCAGGGGATCAGCACAGTCTTCAGCACATCCAAGTATAAGTTTATGTTGACTTTCAAGCCGACTTTGATGGTGTGAAGTGTCATAATGTGGCCCTCACTTGAAACTACAGGCAAGGCTCATAACTCTGGTCCAAACTTTGTTTTAATCACACTGGACACAGTTGTTATTAATGGCAACTTAGCGATGCATTTGGAGGGTACTGACAATGGTTCTGCTCTCATGACTTGGATCGGTAGAGAGCATGAGTTGCACACCGGCACATCTCCAATCTCCCTCTTTGAACATTGTGTCACTTTCAGACATGATCGAAAGCTCCTACTGCTCTTGGGATCTGTATACAACTGGCGATAGTAGATGGTCTGCTAAAAACAAACCGGTTTCATCAAACGGAAATGTAATCATGTCGTCTTTTCTATGGCGAGAATTTCATCGTTTTACACTGAATAGATCGTATCATGAAGTACATCTAAAATGAAATAGTTTTTTTTTACAAGGTGGTCACCACTTATCAAGGGCCGGAAGCCACTCATGGATAAGGGTTATTGTAAATACAGTACGTTAGTGTGGATATTTAAGAGTGTCTACTTAAGGGGGTGGTTCATCAGGAATTTATTTACGTTGGACTTGAAGACATCCAAGTTGTAGTCAGGAGGGAAGCAGGCAGACGGAACAGAGTTCCACAGGTGTGCACTTCTAAGAAAGAAGCTTTGTTCATGGAATCAAGGTTTTGATTTAGGCATAGATAAAGAGTGGGGAAAGTTTTTGACAGTAGATTCAGCTAGACGGGTGTTTTTTGTAAAAGATTGGCGAAAGGGGACCAGAGATTGGAGTTCAGATGAGCACTTGACATGGAAAATAGTAGAAGCGTGCAGAATAAGAAGTATGACTCGAGATGATGGCGTGATGATATATGTGCTTTGAGAAAGAGTCAATTAAAGTAAGAAGATACTCGCGATTATGGGCACAGTAAAGAATGATAGATAATACTTTATAATGTCTAAAAGATATGGTATAAGCGGGAAGAAAAACACGAAGTTATTGCGTGAAAACGTACGCCATGTGACGTCGATATGAATACACCAGCTAAGATATATAGGAAACAGTTACTACATGATAGACGATAATCTACGTAAAGTGTAAAAAGAATATTGTGTCAGGGTACAAGAAAAAAGGTTATGCAAAAGAATATGGATACTGACGTATGTTTCGAGACTCAGCTAACCTAATTTATGAGTGTAAGATATTTGAGAATTTTTTAGAAACTATTAACATGCGATACGATGGATGTCTCCCTCCCCTCACAGAGTGTTAGAAAGTGATTCACAAATAAGAAAAATTGTTGGAAGTAAATCACCTATGGATAATGGTTATAAATTATTTAAGGCGATCGAAAATAAAATGGTTGATCAGCTGGAAATAGCCAACACATTTTCCACTTATCGTTTATTATTAGGAAAAAAGACCAGACAGAAACTTTACAAATTAAAAGTCAGATTAAGTTTACGGACAGGTTTCAGTTTGCGGAAGTTATTGGCAATTTGTGAGAAAGAGAGAGATATATATATATATATATAGAGAGAGAGAGAGAGAGAGAGAGAGTAGCTCAGTTATTGAGCAGACCTAAGCTAAGCTGATTTTAACCGATTGGAAAATATGGCCTCGTCAGAAAAATTATATCAATTGAGTCTCAAGTTAACTAAGATGCAGACGTTCGGATACCACGAGTAAAATTGATTTATAAAGGATGTATGCGATATGTATTTTATCTTAAACAAATATGCATGGTCCCCAGTCAGTGCACAGTGAACGGGGCATAAAAAATGACTAAGTTCAGCATTTGCCTCCTCCCCGCCATTCACCCTTCAAAGTCCTCAAAGTCATATTCTTGGGAAATGAACAAACGGCGCAGTTTTAGGCCTTAACATATGTAAATTTGAGTTCTGCACCATGCAAAAAAAAAAAAAAAAGAAATAACTAAGTACATCATTTGCCTACCCACCCAATTTAGCCCCAAAAGTCCCCAAGGCCTATACATATTTACATATAAGCTCAGCACCATGCAAAACTGCTAAATAGATATACATAGACAATTTTGGACGAATATAATAGTCCTACATATAGAGTGTTTTTATTAGCCTTAAAAGAGACCCTGGAGCACACAAAAGAGTTATCGCGAAGTATAGCCTAGCAAAATTATATAGAAATCAGTTAGTTACAACTTTTCAAAAAGTTTTATAAAAATCCAAGGCATCAGTTTATTTTAATAAGTAGAAAAGTTTCAATTTTTGCCATTCTATCCCGAAAAGGACTCCTAGGCGAGCAACCAAAGTTTTCCCGTTCTGTTACATTTTTACTCATATCATGTTTAATGTTTGTGCAAGATTTCAAAATATTCCAAGGCCTATTTATTGAGAAAAGCGCGGACAGACGAATGGACGAACGGATAAGGGTGAATGTAATGCCCCCCCCCCTTTTGTCGTGGGGCCAGTTATT
This sequence comes from Euprymna scolopes, assembly GCF_053919585.1. Classification (NCBI taxonomy): domain Eukaryota; kingdom Metazoa; phylum Mollusca; class Cephalopoda; order Sepiida; family Sepiolidae; genus Euprymna; species Euprymna scolopes. Next base: position 60,453,384 of record NC_136521.1, on the reverse strand, counting down.
TTGATGATACTGGAATGTATATACTATCTTAACTGAACTGCGTAAGTACTAACCCTATTCGGGTTTAAACGGCCCCCCCCCCGAAGGAGGATGATTCATGGGAGTATAAAATTCACAAGCGGTCCCTAGTCGCATGTATATCCCTGCTAGTGAAGATGAAGACGTTAGTTTTTTTTTTCAATTCTTGCAGGGAGACGTCGTCTTCCTCCGATAACTGCACGCCTGTGGAATTGTCTTCCGTTTTCCTGCTTTCCGACTGACTACAATATGGTTGTGTTCAAGTCTAACGTAAATAATTTCTTGATGAGCCGTTCCATATAAGTTATCAAATTTACTGAATTTTCATTACTAATGATTACTATAATGTCCAATTTCTACTGTACACTCTTTAACCCTTATCCTTGAGTGGCTTCTTGGCCTTGATAAAGTGGTGATTCCTGTGTAAAAAAAAAAAAAAAGAAATTTACAGCGCCTGGAATTTCCAAATTGGTCACCCATTTTAGCAATGACCAGGCTCTTTGTTGCTTAACTTCGGTTATTTGACGGACACCGGTGTATCAACGTGATTATGCCGTATATGCACATAATATCTTACCCAATGCATAATAAAACAATATATACGCAGCGTGGTAATATAATATTGCTTTTTAATCACTTTTTTCTACGTTTATTCTTAAATTCATGAGATTTTTATTTTAAAGGCTTTTAATTTTTATGTAGCATTTAATTCAAATAAAAAGAAAATTAAAAAAAAAAAAACACGTTTCTTTAATGCACGTTTCTATCAATCCACATCCAGCCATTAACCGAGGTCTAGCATGAAAAATGATGAAGATAGCGGAAGCAAAGAGAAGTTACTCCCCCTTGTTATACATTTGATGTAAAAATATAACAGGAAGCTCGACGATAATATCGTGATTACGGAACTTTCAAAATGTAGGATGGTATTGTTAAAAATAAAGCAAAAAGAAGAAGAAGAAGAAACGAATCTAATATCAGACCAGATAATATAAGTTCCCTTTCATAACGAACAATCCGACATATTTGATCGGAATTATATCTCCTTTCATATAATTTAACGTTACTGACATGCGCACGAGATCAAGGGTTAATATGACCTGGCGAACATTATCCACCTCGTTATTATAGTAAATTTCAAGGAATCAAAGATAGTTTACACACGACTTTTGTTCTATATAAGTTAATAGCACAGTACCCATGCTTAAATATGCTTTAGTTCTGAGATTTGGTTAAGCTCGCAAATTAATCATTTACAACTTTTAACTAACCGTTATTTTAAATAAACGTTAAAATCTACTTAGCTCATTAAAACTATCTATGTATGTATATTCATCCTTTTTATGCCATGTTGATTCAGCAACGTTTAAATGTTTATTGCTATCGCCATGAACATGTTAAGAATGACTGGTTCTCTTTTTCAAGTGTCGTTATCTAATAAGCATGTCAAACGAAAACACAAATGTGAATAAGATGCGGAATAACGTCTCTTTAATTCTATCATTCTCTTCTATATAATAAAACAGAAAATGTATGTGTGTGTGAATATTTAACAGGTAAATTCTTAAACTACTGGCAAAGCAACACTGAAATTAACTGAAAATAGTAATTATACGCCAAGGATGGTTTATAATGAGTAACATTTTGTTCTGGGTTGATGAATAAAACATGCAGATATTTTTTTTTTTTTTTTTTTTTTTTTTTTTACAAAGGCATCACCACATTATCAAGGCCCAGAGGCCACTCAAGGATAAGGGTTAAAGAGTGTACAGTAGAAGTTGGTCAATATAGTAATCATTAGTAATGAAAATTTGGTAAATTTAATAACTTATATGGAACGGCTCATCAAGAACTTATTTACCTTAGACTTGAACACAACCATATTGTAGTCAGCCGGAAAGCAGGAAAACGGAAGACAATTCCACAGGCGTGCAGTTCTAAGAAAGAAGCTTTGTTCATGGAATCTATGTTTAGGTTTAGGCACAGATAAAGAGTGGGGGAAATTATTGATAGTGTTTACAGCTAGACGAGTGTTTCTTGTGAAAGTTTGGCGAGGGGGGACCATAGATTGAAGCTCAGTTGAACACTTTCCATGAAAATAACGATACATCAGAGACAAACTCGCAACATCTCTTCTGTGAGATAGAGGTTGCAAGGAGGAGAAAAGGACATCTCCTACGAGGCTACGAAGTCTATTTTGAACTCTATCAAGGCAGGACAAGTCCTTTCTAGCAGCTCCTGCCCAGATGTGGCAACAGTATTCCATCCTTGGACGCACCTGGCTCTTATATAGATAGAGAATAGCATCAGCAGTGAGATATCTACTGGATCGATAGAAAGATCCCACCATTTTTCCAGCGGCCTTGGCAACAGATTTGATATATGTGTTCCATTTAAGATCAGGAGTAATGGTCATCGGAATGTTAACATGCGAAATGTTCTTTTCAACTCGCTCACTGGTTTACACTTCTTTCTGCGCATGATCAAATAAAAATAATTATTTCAATGTGTTACGATTTTGGCTTTATTATCTTGGTCTCGATATCAATATCGAGTGAACACGCGGCTGGAGCACCAAATGTTTTGGGTTCGATTCTAGCTGATGGCACTAAGTGATTTTTTTTTTTTTTATAAAACTTTTGCCATCATATTTTGTATTAATAAATGCGAATATCGGCATTATTTTAAATATATTAAAACGTATTAGTTAAGTGCAAAACTAATATCGATTTTTGGCGTTCAACTTCATGCCAAAAGAACGACATTATTTTTGCACCAAACTAATATTTTAGGACAAGCGAACTCAAAAGCGTTATCGTATAAAATATATATTCTTGCATCATATAGTGAAAGAAAAAGGACTAAAAGATGCAAGATTAAACTAGAAAAGAAGTGTTGAGATTAGTGAGACTTCTATAAAAGAAAGTGCATCTATTGCTCTACCTTATGGGGGATATAGAAAAACACGTCATTATGAATGATGATTCGTTTAATCAATAAAATAATTATGTATGAGGAGGACATATTAACATATATCATATACAACTTGGTAACGCCTCGAACTTATACTAGTCTAAGAATAAAAAAGAAAATTACTAAAATGTAGTAAGAGCCGTGAAACAGCGAAACAGTACTGTATGTGGATGAATATATATATATATATATATATATATATATATATATATATATATATATATATATATATATATATATATATATATGTATGAAACAGTACTGTATGTGGATGAATATATATATATATATATATATATATATATATATATATATATATATATATATATGTATGAAACAGTACTGTATGTGGATAAATATATATATATATATATATATATATATATATATATATATATATATATATATATATATATATATATGTATGTAAACAGCACCACACCCAAAAAGTGAGTGTCTAGGAGGAGGAAATGACTGAAGAGAGAGAAAGAGTGAGTAAGAGAGAGAGAGAGAGAGAGAGAGAGCTAACAAGACCCCCGCTAGATGGAGAAGGAAGATTGACACATTGCTGAGGATTATTGTCATTCAAATCTGGGGAGACCTGTTGCCACTTAGACAAAATAGAACCTCACAGAGATATATTTGATGATAGTCTCTGTGACTACTCTTAGTAAATAATAATAATAATAATAATAATAATAATAATAATAATAATAATAATAATAATAATAACTAGCGAGACCTGTGGAAATTCCACAGAGGACTCAATCATATGTAATATAAAGATGTTGTCATTCTGTAGATGTTCAGTGTAAATGGAGACGCTCTGATATTATTGTAGCTTTTTTATGACTGCACACGTATTTATCTAAGCTAGCACGAACGCCCGGCAAAGCCCCGTCGTAAAGTACGCTTAAATATGATATTTTAATTCTTGCAGATTTCGTATATATGATCATGGAGTTAATATTCTATCGATTTGTATATATTATAAAGTTGTGATTTAAAAAATAAAAAATATATATCCATATGGCTTGGGTGAATTAACTTGAATCGAACCCGAAACAAAATGTTATGATATATATATATATATATATATATATATATATATATATATATATATATAATCTGAGATCCTTCAGCCATACTCGAAAGCGAAACCAAAGCTTATGAAGCATTCTTGATAAAATCATTTGTTTAAATAATAAATGATTTAAGTGGCATCGGTTATAGTCGAAACCGAAACCAAAACTTATGAAGAATTCTTGGTAAAATAATTTATGACAAGAAATAGAAGCATATAACAATTAAACGACTCGGATGTAAGCATGACACACAACAGAACACACAGGCTCTTGTATTAATATATAGATTCCAGTAACGTCCAATTGCAATTCCAGCGAGTAGTCAAAGGCAACCGACTCTTAGGATAACGCAAATCCATTTGAGAAGATTATCGAAAAGGTATTGGAAATCTGGGGAGACTATATTGGAATCGTCCTGTCACTTGTTTGTGCATCACACATCTGTTTGCAAAATCATATTCGTACTTTAATTCATTCTTATGTCCATTATACCCATTTTTCTGTTGGAATCAAATTACTAAACGCGATTATTTCGTAAAAATTCAATATAAGAATACTGTTTTTTTTTTCTATTTTGAAACATGTAGCCACGAGTATTCATCTAAATTATGTCGACTCTCAAAGCGATCGAGATATTTTTTCCTGAAATACGATTCAAATCCAAAATTATTTAGACCGCTTTTGTTCTCCTAAATGTTGAAAAAAAAAACATATAAATCAATATTTTCTCGGACTTTTACTCGAAATACTTGAAGCGAATCGTGATGCCTAGAATCGTGGCTTTAAATTCTGAACAAAGATTTAAATCGTCATTCAAGATGATTCAGTAATGCGTTTTCATTAAATTTTGCTCTTCACGCAAAACTAAAAGAATCGATCACGTTTTGAGATTTTTTTTTTAAACAGAAACAAATCCGGGATAACCATATTATCGATGCCAGACTGGTAAGAATTTGCGATTGGTCTTGCGGGCTTAGTGTGAGAGGACATCTACGGTTTAACGGAAAATTTAATATCCTTCAACATGTCTGCCTGTTTAATCAGTTTATGAACGAAACCTGACGAGTTAAACATAAATTAATCAGCTTCAGGGCACATGACTGCTACAAGAAAGAATATAATGTACAATTAATTCCATTTTTATTCAGTCTACGAGCACTATAGACAATACGGTGTCTGGGAGTAAGCAACACATACATCTATTACGTGTGTATATATGTATGTATGTATGTATATATATATATATATAAATATACAGTAGTAGATTTCGTGTGTGTGTGGGTGTGTGAGTGCGTGTGTGTGTGTGCGTCTATGTGTACAACTCCCAATGACCGAAGAAATATAAAGGCCAAATGTGTGTACACCTCTACGGGGGGTTCGTGCTAGCTTAGATAAATACTTCTGCAGCTATAAAAAAGCTAGTCAAGAAATATTAATGCTCATGTAAGGATAATTCTGTCAAAGGACACATTATATTGTATACGGACTTTCAATATATAGCATTCTTCAAATCACATTTACATTATTGAGTTACGGTCATTAACATATCACATTAAATTACATCTATTTAAATAATTGCCTCGATGACATTACTTATTCGGCATAATAACTTTGTTTCAACTGTACTAATTAAACAAATTAATTATTTAGTTTATTTAAACTTCAAGTTATATTTGATTTAACTGATTTTATCTTAAATCTGAAACCGTTTTCTTTTCAAACCAAATACTAGAAAACCAAAAGGGAAAATAACTGTGATAGTTTAATTGAAACGGAGCACGTTATTAAATATTTCTTTTCATTTCGAAATATTATTCTGAGCAGAATTATTATAATTATTTTTTGCTTTTTCTTTATTTTTAAGTAACCTTTTTTATTTGTTAGAGAAAAAAAAAATTAAAACTAATGTCCTCATTTACTTGCATCCTCACGACACAGAGACACATGTAAACAAAATCCATCATCCTCTGTTCTTTTTGTTTATAAAATTTAATCGGTGTTGACCAGGATTTATTATAATAATTATACCATAGCAAGTATGTTTAATTGCCTGCAAAAAAGATTATCTTTATAATTTATTTAATATCTTAAATTAAAAATGCTCAATTTTAACGACGTGACTCAGCGTCGTTTAAAAATGGTCAATGTCAAGTTTCTTTTCAACTCCTCAAAAAACTTGAAAATGACAACTTTTAATGGTTTTTGATGGTGCTGAAAACGAATATCACATTTAAATTTGGGGCATTTAAGTAGTTTTCATGATACTAAAAATTACTTTTTCAAAAAGTGGGGAATCACTTTCCTATATAAATTTAACGTAAAATGGGCACCAACTTTCTAACCACCTAATAATTTCTTCATATCATCAAAGAAATTTTACTGTGATATTCGGTTTTCGGTGGTGCTAAAACCGAATATCGTCATATCAGTGCTTCGGTGGTGCTAAAACCGAATATCATCATATCATTTCTTTTATGATATGTTGTTTTTTACTAAGAGATTCGTTTATGTTTTCATAATTTAGGACGTAAATAATGCTGTCAGTAAGCTTACACGAGCGGTTTACCAAAATATATATATATTTTTTACGTGGGTATTTAATTATAGAATTTGTATAGTTTTAACCAGGTGCCCTTGTACTTTACTTACACCTCCTAATGTAAACAGAATTTTTGTGAAATGTGAAACTGCAGAGGAACCTGTTAACAACTATACAAGTTCTATAATGAAAAAAGAAAGAAAAACAAAAGTATGTTTTTGTAAACTTACTAACAACATAATTAGCATCCTTAATTATCAGATGAAAAAATGAAGGCATCTCATAGAAAAAAAAGAATCAGCGCCAATTTGCGGGACGAATATCGCCGTTAAATTTGTTTTAAGATATGAAGAAATTACTAGGTAACCAGAAAGTGGGTGCTCATTTTACGTTAGATTTATATACGAAAGTGATCCTCCACTTTTTAAAAAAGTAATTCCTTCATATCATGAAAACTACTTATCTGCCCAAATTTAAACGTAATATTCGTTTTCAGCACCACCGGAAACCATTAAAAGTCGTCATTTTAAAGTTTCGGGGGTAGTTGGAAAGAAACTTGACATTGACCAAAAAAATTAAGACCTATTTTTTGTGGCCTAATACGTTTTAGCAGTCTTTATAAATAGTATGAAAGAAGAAATTTTGCAAAAAAAAATTAAATTTTAGCGTGGGGGATAACTTTTCTATATAAATTTAAAGTAAAACGAGCACGCACTTTTTGGCCGCAAAACAATCAACTAGACATGTTATCTCTGACATTTTTTCAAGTTTGCCGATCGAGGGGGGGGGGACAAAACATGACAAATACAAAAATGTTTAGTTTTTTTTGTGGTGGGGGTATGGATTACATTGTAAACATAAAATAACGATAAATTTAATTATTTTTTATGCAACCATTCTGTACTTTCACCTAACAATTTTATAAACAGAACGAACCCCAAAATATGACAGATTAACTTTTTTAGGGAAGGGATTACATTAGAAATATAAAATGGCGAAAAATGTCATTTAATTGTTTTTGGAATTAATTTTTGGTAGATTTTTTTTCTTTTTTTGCGATCGCACAGGCATTCGCTGCTATTTTTATTGGAAAAAAAAATTTTAATGATGTATTTTTGATTAACTTTCTTTGCAGGGGGGGGGGTCTTTCCAGTGCTAGATATTCGGAGAATAATGTCTTCTCTTTGTAGCCCTTCTGCCGAAATATCTGGTGGATAGGGTATCACGTACTTTTTTGGGGGCGATTACATTTACATGTTTTCATCCGTTCTTTTATTTTTGCTGGGGGGTATTCACGTTGTTCATGATGAAAATTATTAGTATGCAGGTGTATTTCAAACAGAACTTCATGCCAACCTAGGCAACGCTGGGTACCCATGCTAGTATATATATATATATATATATATATATATATATATATATATATATATATATATAAGTTCGTCGACTAGACACAAATAACATGGTATACAGAGCTGTTCTTGTATCTTTTCTCATCTCCGGCTCTGTTGTGTCTAAGACTTCATACAGGCACCATATTGACCGATTCGATGTATTTCATAAACGCTGTCTTCGCTTAATCTGTCGCATTACCCTTCGAGAAAAAGTATCCAATCTTAGCCATTTCACAAAGCATAATATTTCTGGAATTGAGTCATTATTTATTCAGTGAAGAGATGACAAGATATAAAACATACTCTCAGTATGACAGAGGGAAAAGTAAATGTGGGGCGACAATTATAGAGGTGCAAGGACAAATTAAAGAGCATCGTGTCTTCAGTGTGTATTGTATCCATCATTCCTGTGAACGAGGTCTTGGATCACAAAGAGTGGAAATCATTTGGTTTTGAGAGTCTTCATTATCTTCATTATGATAGTTTGTATAATCTGCGTGAAAAAAGGGAAATACCGAAATAGTCAGCAATCATACAATTGATCGCTTGAATGTATTTAAACACTTGTTCTGTGGACTGTTTGTAAGAATCTTGCAAGTCTTAAATAATTTAATTAAATTAAACAATAAGTGGTTGGAACCTCAAACTCGAAATCGACGGGAGAGACTACTCAAGAAAAATCCAAATGCAGCTTCTGCTGACAAAAAGACGAAACAGTAAACAACATTTTAAATGAATGATGCAAACTAAAAGAATATAAAAATAGAAACGGTAAACTGGAGAAAGCAGTACATTGGCTATTATGCAGACAATTGCATCTTTAACACACAATCAAATTGTACAAACACAAACCCTTCCGCAGTATAAAGATAAAGAAAGTCACAAGAGACTAGAGGACATAAACGTAAATCGGATTCACCCTATCCAAGCAAGAAAATCGGATGTAATAATAGTTAACAAGAAGAGTAAACCCTACAACATTGAAAACTTTGCCCTCCAGCAGGCCGCAGAATGAAGACCAAGGTGACTCCAAAGCAGAGCTAATACAGAGAAATAACCAGAGTGTTAAAACAGATCTGAAAAATGAAGAAAGTAAAGATTACACCACTAATGGTAGGAACGTTACTGAAAAAAAAACAATCAGAAAAAATGGAATCAGAGCGATGGTAGAGAAGATATAACGAATTTATAGAACGAAAATTACAGAAATATTAAGAAACCCCCCTTGATGTGGAGAATAACACAACATACAAGCAACACACAAACTGAACACAGAAACGGCTACAGATGCAAAATACAAAAAAAAAAAGCATCACATGGAATTTGAAACTGTATAACTTTAACACCCTCCATTTTTCTGAGATTGGCACTATAAACGGCACCAAACTAAATAATGAGGGTCAAGGAGGATGGAAAACCCGAGGGAAGTAAGCACTAACCAGACCTCTACTTGACAAGTACAAAGAGGACTGGGACCTTGAGGAGACTTATTGCCACCCAAGTTCCAGTGAAGGCCAATGGTCGCCGCCAACGAGAAATCAATGGCAAGCGGTTGTTGCGATAGCCCAAATTCTTTTGCAAAGATCATCGAAGGTGGTACTGAAAATCTGGGGAGACTTGTTGTCACTACAACTTCAGGAAAAACCACAAGTTGTTGCCCATAAGAGCAGTCTTTGATAATGGCTTCTTTGATTACTCCTAGTTAATATATACATATATATATATATATATATATATATATATATATATATATATATACACACACACACACACACATATATATATATATATATATATATAATCAAAGACGGCGGACATATATTAAAACACAATTGCACCTGATTTGCGGTTCCTTTTTTTTTTTTTTTTAGATTTATGTAATCATAACAAAATATTTTGTTTTCTTTTATTTTTAAAGCTAAAAAGTATCATTCTTCTGATGAGTCAGGGCGGAAAATATTTAAAAATGTACATAATAGTTATAAGGTTGTTTCTACGGTAGAGAACGGGGGCTGTCCATAATTGCACATTTTACCATGCTGAAAGAAATAAACAGAGAGATGAAGAACATCTTGGAATTTAGATGACTTTTTGTCATTTATTTGCATGTTTTTTAGTTATATTTCGTATACAGCTTGTTTCATAAATAAAATAATTTGTTCAAACAAAGGGGGAAACATAACGCAGTAAGCAATTTTTCCCGAAAACACACGCACGCACATGCATTTATAAAGTTATATCAGCCAGATGTAAAAGCTCGATAAAACCAAATTGGAGATAGAGCTTATAATACGAGCAAACAGTTAATAAACCATGTTAAAAACACTTTGAAAAAGAGTTAAAAACATATTTAATCTGAAAAGGAAACAGTAGATAAGTGGATAGTCCTTAATCCGCGGAGTTTCGAAGAAATACTTTCCTTCTCATCAGAGGGTAGGAATTAGCAAAATGCGGGATCGGATTTTGCATACAAAAGTATTTGATGAAACAACAAGTAAGTCAAAGTTCTTACTTGATAACAAAAAGTTAAGCAGAGGGAATATGGTGAACAAAAAGGTGATTACATATGAATGGATATTCTGGTGAAAGGTAAATTATCCAATGACGGTAAAATCCAAAAATATAACTTCAAGAAAGTGAATTGAATTTCCATTTGCACAAGTAATATATATATATATATATATATATATATATATATATATATATGTGTGTGTGTGTGTGTGTGTGTGTGTGCTTGTGTGTGTGTTTGTGTGTGTATGTATATGTTTATTTACATATGTATGTGTGTATATGTGTATAGACGAAACCTTGATGAAAAGATAACTTGCTGTATTCCTTTGTTATCCCTCTGTTTCGCCCGAATACTATTTGTATTATTCTCATCACACACACACACCCACACACACACACAAACACACACACACACCCACACACATACATACATACATATATATATATATATATATATATATATATATATATATATATATATATATATATATATATAAGGTAACCATGACTAATTTAGGTTCATCTTTCTTGCAGAGATTGAAAATTATTCAATATAGCTCTTTCACGATGAGCACTCATCTACCTGAAACCATTGTAATTGATTGTCTCCACTCTTTATCTGTGCCTAAATCAAAGTGTAGATTCCATGAACTAAGGTTCTTTCTCAGAAGTGCACAAGTGTGGAACTCTCTTGCGTTTGCCTGTTTCCCACCTGACTACAACTTGGATGTCTTCAAGTCCGACATAAACAAATTCCTGATCAACCGCCCCCTTAAGTAAGACACTTTATCAAATCTCCAATACTAACGATTACTACGATAGTATCCCATTGATTACTGTACACGCAATAATCCTTATCCCCGAGTGGCTTCCGTGCCTTGATAAATGGTGACCTCCATGTAAAAAAGAAAAAATGTATTTTCCAGTGAAACTTTAAACATCCGATGAATTACCGATTTTTCTATTTTTTCTATTAGTGCAGCTTATCAGAGGATCGCTGCTGGCACAAAAAAAAAAACAAAAACAAACAAAACATGCCAAATCAAACAGAAATTAGAATAATTTTAAAATGTATTATACAACAATTTATACAAGGATTTGAAACGATTTCTATTTGAACTACAAATTGATCATTGGAATTAATATTCATTTAGTGAGTTATGTATGCTCTATTATTATATGATGATATCATTGGGCTTTTACATTAAACAATGTTAGTAAATTTTTCTTTAAAATATATGCGCAAATGTACCCAACTGCCTGAAATCTCTATTTACAGATTTTGTTCATGTCAGACTGGAATAAAATTATAAAAATTTAAAAAATGACAACAGTTTCCAAATAACTTCGAAGCTCAAACTAAATTTACTCTGCAAAAAAAAAATGTTGCAGATTTTCCAAAGAAAGTATCTGTTGTATTTGCGTCATTCCTCATTTTTAGCCTAAAAGCAAAATATTTGTAATGTTCAGAATTTTATTATGCATTAATTTCTTGGCGAGGAATTGTCGGTGCTTATACAAAAGAATTAAGCCTCCTAGACATGCAACAACAACAACAACAACAACAACAACATCAACAACAAAACAAAACAACAAAACATTTCAGATTTCGCTTTATCGTGATTATTCTATAAGGTGTCCTTTTTTTAATAATTAATTTGTTTATTTGCATCCATAATCACAAATCATTCCATCGTAAATTTGTACATTGCATATAACTTTGTGTTATGTCAAAAAGTTTGTATGCTTTATATAAAAAGAAAAACATTTGAACTTGCTAGAATTTTTTTTGTTTGCATTTGATCTGTTTTATTTTTTTGTTTATTGTTCTTTTACATAGTGGTCACCACTTATCAAGGCCCGGAATCCACTCAGGGATAAGGGTTATTGAAAGTACAGTACGTTAGTGTGGAGATTTGATGAAGTGTTTACTTAGGAATTTGTTAACGTTGGACTTAAAGACATCCAAGTTGTAGTCAGGTAGTAAGCAGGCAGACGGAACAGAGTTCCACACGCGTGCACTTCTAAGAATGAAGCTTTGTTCATGGAAGCTACGTTTTAATTTAGGCACAGATAAAGAGTGAGGGAAATTTTTCACAGTGGATTCAGCTAGACAGGTGTTTTTCGTGAAAGATTGGCGAGGGGGGCCAGAGATTGGAGTTCAGACGAGCACCTGCCATGGAAATAACGATAAAACAAGGATAGGATTGCAACGTCTCTTCTGTGGAAGAGAGGTTGTAGGGTAGAGAAAAGGGCATCCCCCACTAAGCCACGAAGTCTATTTTGTACTCTGTCAAGGCAGGATAGGCTGTTTTAGCAGCTACTGCCCGATATGGCAGCAGTGGTTTATATAATATTTATTTCTGCTTATATATAAAATACAATATGCTTATATGTCTGTCCGAGTTTGTTCTCTATAGCATTCTAAATGGCTCGGCCTCTTTTTTTTAACCTTTTGCTAATTTACACAGATGGACTCCATATGCCTAGATGCATCCTTAAATAGATTTGTTTATGAAAATGATTACGATAAGTATCGAAAAAATCCGATTTAAAAGAAACATACAAAGTTAACACGCCTATACAGCCTAACCTAACAAGTTGACGTTAGAAGTGTTGTCATTGCACACGTATAAAAGCCCTGCCTATAAAATCATCAGTAGTTTTTTTTTTATATATATAAGACGGGGCCTCGTTTGAAATGAATGTTTCGGTTTAAAGCAAAAGTAAGTTGATACGCCACTTTTGCCATTCAAATTTCAATTCAAGCTATTCTGTGAACATTTTATATAATCACTAGTAGGTTTCCATCAGTGCAATGCTGAATGCAATTTGATGTGGACAAAGTCATTATGTGGAACTTTCTCTCAGTGCATGCGGTGATCATTGATTAGATGTTGCAATCAATCGGTTTGATTGAATAATGTTTGATTTCTACGATATCGATAACAATAAAAGTATTGGAAATATATATATCTTGACAGCATGTCATTATACAAGCACGTCTGATTGAAAACGACAGTTATTCTTTTTTTCCGATTTTTCTGGATATCACTTCCATCCGGCGAGCGGTAGCTTTTATTTCAGCTAGCATGTTGTATAAAATGGCGCCCAAAGTTGTTGCTCAGTCATATTCTTCTCGCGCACGAGGACTATAATTACTAGAATCATATTATCCAAAAACTACACCCCCCTTTTAACCCGATCTTATTTAATACTGGGAAAATATACTAAGAATATTTAATAACTAACAAGAAACTAAATTTATAAACTATATAATAAGAAAATCGAAAATAAGAATAAAAATAATTCCCCCTAACTATTCTGGACTTTATAACAAAAAAATAAATACATAAATAAATAAATACACTAAGCATCAAAGAAAAATAAAAATAAAAGGACAACAACAACAGTTGCTCTTGGTGATAATCGGATTCATCGATAGGAAGCGCTTGAGTAGAATATGACTGAAGAAAAACTTTTGGGTGCCACTTTATACAACATGCCGGCTAAAAAAAAAGAAGGCCGCTCAGCGATTGGAAAAACTATTTAGAATAATCGGAAAAGAGAATAACTCTGTCTTGTTCAATCATACGTGTTTGAATATATATATATATATATATATATATATATATATATATATATATATATATATATAAATATATATACACACATATATATATACAGGGTGAACAGAAAGTCCTTGGACCATTTTTAGTTTTAAAATTAAATATTGTTAAAATCACTTTTTCTCTTTTCGAATAAAGTAAGTATTCAGTCTAACTATTGATCGAATTATTTTCAACAAAAATATTAAAATAATTTTGTTTAAACTTTCAGAAAAATGAGCAAACGAGAGGCCATAATTGAGCTTCATTGCGCGGGAAGGACAAACTCAGAGATTATTAAGTTCTTGAAAGTGGCTAAATCCACCGTGTACCATGTTGTGAACAGATTTAAGGAACTTGGTACATCTGAAGACCGTCCTAGGAGTGGAAGACCTCGCACTGCTCGAACAAATAGGCGATTAAAGCTGTCCGAGAGAGGGTAACGAGGTACCCGAAGAGATCTGCAAGACAAATGGCTAAAGACATGCATGTGAGCGTGACCCCGATGAGAACCATCGTAAAACACGATCTCCAGTTGTCCCCCTACAATATGAGAAAGAGACAGTACCTCACACCTGCCCAAAAGCAGAAGAGACTTGAAAGAGCAAAGCTTCTTCTTGGAGAACTGAAGGCTGGCACGGCAGAGCGAGAGATCGTTTTTTCTGATGAAAAACTCTTCACAATTGAAGCGACTGTAAACAATCAGAACGACAGAGTCTACGCAAAATCTTCAGCAGACATTGATGACTCCGTGAGAATAGTTTTCCGCCGACAAAAGCCGTCTTCCCTCATGGTGTGGGCTGCAGTCTCCAAATCTTGGAAGTCGCCTCTGATTTTTGTGGAGCAGGGGGTTAAGATCAACACAGATCGCTACATTAACGATATTTTGGTTCCATCATTTGAAGAGATGAAGAAACACTTCAAAGATCAGCCTTTCACCTTCCAACAAGATGGAGCACCATCCCACGCCTCCAGAAAAACTCAGGACTGGTGCCAACGTCATTTTCCAAGATTTTGGAGTAAGGAGAGGTGGCCTCCTGCATCGCCTGATTTGAATCCCATGGTTTTTTGGTGCGGTCTTTGTTGGAGGCAAACGTTTGTTCTGTTGCTCATCCAAGTGTTGATGCTTTGAAGACATCTCTTCTGAGTGAATGGGCTAAAATACCTCAGGAAACGCTGTGTGCCTCGGTTGGTAACTTCAGACAGAGAATTGAACGTCTACTCGAAAAGAAGGGACATCACATTGAAAATAAATAATTTGAATTTATTCTTGGTTTCCTAACTTATAATTTTCATTCATGTTTAATTTATATTTTTGTAATTTTCTATTAATAAACCACTTTTGAATTGGTCCAAGGACTTTGTGTTCACCCTGTATATATATATATATATAAATATATATATACGAGCAAACAGTTAAGAAAACATGTTAAAAAACACTTTGAAATGAGTTAAAAACATATTTAATCTGAAAAGGAAACAGTAGATAAGATAGTCCTTAATCCGCCGAGTTTCGAAGAAATACTTTCCTTCTCATCAGAGGGTCGGATTTAGCAAAATGCGGGATCGGATTTTGCATGCAAAAGTATTTGATGAAACAACAAGTAAGTCAAGGATCTTACTTGATAACAAAAAATGTGAAGCAGAGGGAATATGGTGAAGAAAAAGGTGATTACACATGAATGGATAGTCTGGTGGAAGATAAATAATCCAGTGACGGTGAAATCCAAATATATAACTTCAAGAAAGTTAATTGAATTTCCAAATTTTATATATATATATATATATATATATATATATATATATATATATATATATATATATATATATACGAGGGGCGTGCAATAAGTAATTCCTCTGACCCACGTCCCATAGCAGTAGAGCAACGAAACTTGGCACAGTTTTTATCGAAAAGTGCTCTAATAAAGCAATAAGATATTATACTATGTTTGTTTATACACACACTTTATATTGCCTTTATATTCGTACGTATTATTAGCCATATATGTGCAAATACTTACAAATATATGGTTTGAGGTCGCTGCTTCTCTAACAGAATTGCAGCAGAACCACCTCCCCATATATGTTGCAAATAATGAACGTACAAATAAACATAATATCTGTATATTTGCATGCAGATGTGTACACATATATAATAACAATAAGAATGTATATATAATATATATATATAACAATAATAATGTATATATAATATATATAACATATATATAACATATATATAACGTATATATAATATATATAATATATATAACAATAATAATGTATATATATATACATATATAATAACAATAATAATGTATATATATAATATATAAATAATATATATACATTATATCATTTATATATTATTTACATATACATTCTTATTTTTTATATTTACTCACGAGGAATATTTACTGAGAGCATGAAAGACTTGTCATTGAGCACAACCATTTGTGTTCCCTGGTGTTGAGAAAGAACAAGTCGCACCATGGTTCCAGTATTCTTTAATAACTTTCGCAAGCAATCATTCTTTATTAATTTTACTGGAATTTCAGTTGCATTAAATCTCCTGAAGATGCCAGCTAGTTTCACCCTCATCCAGTGAAAGCAAATTGGTGTTTTCTTCTTGCCTTTCACTCTAACTAAACTCATTATAGTTATTATTATAATAACAATACTAATAGTAACAATAAATATGTAATTTATAATAATAAACATATTAATAAATGATTATTTTATTATTAGTAGTAGTAATATTATTATCTATATATTAATACGCTTATTCACTTCGACCGTTATCATGCTCAACATCCCTTATAATAAAAAATGGAATATACCAACCAGTGTATTATAAGTGCAGGTCACAATACTAATAAGTTATTTATCGTCAGCACTGTCTGGTAGATGCAGATCACAATATTCGTTAGTTATTATTTACCGCCAGGCAATGTCTAATAGGCGCACAAGACTAATATATTAGTTATGAAAGATCTCAGCCTGTGGTGTACCCTGGAAGCTGAGTGACAACAAGTATACCCAGTGTTTCCAGTATTCTACACGTCTTTCGATCAAACTTACAAATAAATTTGCATTATCGCAACATCTGCTTTCCATTGATTTCTAGCTGGCTATGATTTGGCAGTGTTTTTCTTTCTTGTTAATTATTACTACATCTGGGCTTCTTACTTGGATGGGTTTAGCAGTTTGTATATCCATGTCCCGATAAGATTTTGGGATGTTTGTTTTCAAGTGCTGTCGCCGGCTTATGTTTGTACAACTTGTTTGTCCGTTCGAGATGCAGTTGTTTGCATAATTCCCAGTATACTACTCCTATCACTTAGTCGTGGATGTTCTTGAATTATTGTGGACCAGTTTGTTGCATCATTAATATTATTTTCATAATTTTGTAATTTATGTGTATATCAGCATTGTTTATTGTAATTTTTAACATTATGCTTTTATTTGAATACATTTTTTTACTGTAATGATAATAATACTATTTTTTATTATTATCATTATTTTTCGTGTCATAAATAATATTTCTATAGATATGATTACGGTACTACTTTACTATTATTAATATTAGTTTTTTTATTATACATTATTATTATTATTATTATTATTATTATTATTATTATTATTATTATTATTATACTTGTTATTTAAAATCCCAGTATACTTAATTAAAATTGCATAATTATTATAACGATTACCGTTAATATTTTCACTCATATTACGTATATTTCGACGTATAAGTCGACCCTTAAAGTTAAAATATCATCTTTAAAAACCGATATTTCAGAAGATACTGGATGTTGCAATCTCTAGCCTAGACTAAACAAGCATAGTTATTTGATTTAGCAGTCGTCTTATAAAACCGATATATGATAAATTTATTAAAATTTTCTCCAATTTTGTACCCCGTCTTATCTGACGGTTTGTTTTTATGCCGAAATATACGATAGTTACTACAGTTAATATTTATAAAATTATTATTTACAATGGATACAATATGTTATTATTCATATTATAATTGTTATTAATAGTAATATTATTGTTAATTTAAAGATAATTGATGTGTAACAGATGCATTATATTCTGTGTTGGAATTTTGAAAGATTTTCAGATTTAGTATAATGAGAGCTAACGTTCACTCTCAGATAATTTCCCCTTTTTTCCTGCGAATTCGATCATCGATTATTTACTTGCGTATCGATGGATCTTGTTTGATTACGAGCGTTATATGAAAACCAGTAAAAACAAGGTAAAAGACAGACGTTTAACGGCAGAAACGAAAAGTAATTCCCCGTTTTTCTACGAACTGGGAGGCGACGAGTGAGAAATAAATAAGGACAATAAAATGATGCCGAAGTAATAGAAAAAAAAAAGTTAAAGTAACAAGTGATAGATGGGAGGAAGACAGCGAGAAAAGAGAGACAGAGAGAAATAAAATGAAGGGTGGGGAATTTAAATAGAGTGTGAACGAAGTAATGTATCGAATGTTTCCCCTTTCACCCCGACCACCTTACTGTGATATACGCATTCCTAAAAAGGTCAAGTCAACCCAGTGGCAGATCTTGCCAGCTCCGTGTCGCAGCATCCTTGACCTAACAATTATGTAAATGGAGAATCAAATTAGTCAATTTATACATTTCTCTCTATTCCTCATCTATCGCCCCTATTTTATGGCTCTCTTTCTCTCTCAATTTCTCACCCTCTGTTCATCATTCTCTCTCCCTCTCCCTCTTTCTCTCTCTCTATTATATATATATATATATATATATATATATATATATATATATATATATATATATATATATGATGGTGATAGCTGCATCTTTCCAGATGATTGCTGCCAGATTGAGTTCTCCCCATCTCGTCGTCCATGCTATCTCAGATGATTCTGCACTCTCAACGCAGATTTGCACATCTTAAAGCAGATGTGACATAAAAATTGAGCAATTTTCCCTTAGATGACCTCCTCTGGGGGTGAACGGAATTCCTATGAACAATCACATGTCTTCTGAAACCAGCAGTAGACTTGCACAACTACATATTAAACAGATCGTTTGGTTTTGGACAAATAGATACGAAGTTTACCTGAATAGGTGTTTTGTGTGACTGAAGGTGGTTGAGGTAACCAGCTTTTGATAGAAGCACTCGTTCACAAGTGTCGTATTTCCAGCTTTGTGTGTCATGGTTAAGACCATCAATTTAAACTTTGCTAAAAAAAACTCGCTTCTAACTACTGTGGGCAATACATATATACATAGATAGTGTTAATTAACATACCCATCTCAGCAGCAGCAAACGAGCGTAACAGTTACGAGCGCTGAGGCTCGTGTAGTAGGTCAAGTTTAGAAAACATAAATATATATATACATATATATATGTTTATATATATATTTATTTATATATATGTATACATACCTACATATATATATATATATATACATATATATATATATATATATATAGTAAATTATTATGTCACCCCGTTTAAGAAAATCATTTTTGTTCGTTAAGCACTTTCAGTTGAAATAAAATTCGGTCAATTTAGCTCTCATGTGCAGATCATCATATAATGATTAGATCACTATGACTGACCTAAGAAAACATTTTAAAAATTAATGTTTAAATTTCAACAGTATTTCTCGCTTTTACCTGTAGCCGAATGGATTAGGTCCTTGCTAATGAAGCAAGGGATGCCTTCTGTTGCCAGGTTCGAATCTAATTACCGGTGTTAATCATGAGACCCTGCACTGATGGTTTCGAAAAGGATGAAACACTAGTGTCTGTGGGTACTTAATAAATATTATAGTAAATAATTATATATATATATATATATATATATATATATATATATATATATATATATATGTATATATATAATTATTTTCTATATATTATATGTATATTATATACTAGCATGGGTGCCCGGCGTTGCCCGGGTGTTTGGAGGTGTATGCTGAGCAAAAAAAAAGGGGTAATTTTTTAAACTTTGACCCCTATTATGACCCCTGAAAATTTATTGTTTTGGGCTCAAATTAAGTTATTAAGTTAGATCCATGTCCACGGAAGCTATATCTAAAATTTCAAGTGTGTAGACCCAAAATTGTCGGAGAAGTTTGGTAGAGTTCTCAAAGCTCAAATCGTTGAACTTTGACCCCTTAATCGCAAAATTTCTGGCTAAAAACCGATCACATAGATTTTTCCAAATCTCAGTACCCTGTATATCAAATTTCGAGTCTGTATACTACAAATTGACAGAGTTATTTCGTATGGAAATATACACACACACACACACACACTTTCACTTTTATAGATATATAGATTTAAAATTTGAGTCTGACAGAATGACAAAATTATATTGCAAACCGATATATCAAGGATAAGGGTTAATAGGTATACATTAGTCATTGTGATTTTAGCATAGTAAACAGTGGGAATTTTGTAACTTGGATTACTTGAAAAAGAAAACTGTTCGAATGATTGAAAATGAAAACAAAATAACAATGTAAATATATTGATAAGAAAAAAACAAAAACAAACGAAGTTTCCGTTTCAGGAACCCGAGTTTAATTTTATGTCGTAATCATTCAACTCGTTAGCGGTTTTATTCAGCGATTAGGGATAACCATACGACATATCTAATTACCAAAGCGATTTTTAAAAAAAAATTTTTTTTTTATTAAAACTAAACCTGTTTAGTTTTAATGAACCACTTTTTTTAAAGCCAACACTTTAGTTATTTTGAGAGCGTGCAACTGCACCCGAAAGGTTGATTAGGAAACTCCAAATCCTTTTATGACTCGAAAAAAAAAGGGCTTTTTATCGGCTTAAATGATAAACTAATGTTAAATATTAGTATTTAATATAATGAGATATCAATCTACACAATTTGCCATCGATTCTGAAATAAAATGAAATCCTGACATTGTGATCATTTTTGCAGGTGTTATGTGCCAAATATTGAAATAAGAATGTTTAAATTCAATTATTGTAATTTAAGTCTTTAAGTTTAAAGTCGATTTTATTTATAAAATATCTTTTTAGAAATCAATCTCAAAAACAATTTGAACAATAAATCTCTTTTGTTATGGCTAAGTTTTTGTCAAGGGTAGAAATTATAATAGACAAGTATTCATCCATGATGACATTTTACCGATTTCCTGGTTTACAGGTATTCTTGCTAAATTTCTTCGAAAGAATTGACATAAACAATACTTCAACTAAATACGTATATTTCATGCAATAATGACTTTTGTTTCTTCTGACTTTTCCTAAACTAAACATAAAACATCGGTTAGGGTTAGTTTAACATTCTGTAAAAGTACCTTCCGTTTTTTTGTTTTTTTTTGTACTTCTGCAGAGAAGGTAAAAAACCGATAAAAACTGGATATATTTTTCGTGTTTTTATTCAATTTAACATGTTTATTCAGCTCGAAAAGAATACAGTGTTTACCGATGTGTTGGAAAATTCAAGGTGGCGTCTCACACATTCTTTAACACCGTAAGTTTGGGAAAAGGTGTTATAAATAAAACACTATACAAAATCCTATTAAAAACCCGCCGAATATATGTCAACCTATGTCACGGTAACATATATTGAGCGAGTTTTTAACAGTATTTTAACCGGTTTTTTATTTATTACGCCTTTTTCCAAACTTACCGTGTTAAAGAGAGAATCGGCCGCCATCTTGAATTTTCCAATACATCGGTAAACACTGTATGCTTTTCGAGCTGAATAAACATGTTAAATTGAATAAAAACACGAAAATATATCCAGTTTGGTAGAAAAGTAATTTATCTTGCCTTTGATAACATTTATTTGTTATATATTTGTTTTTTTGGCAACTTATTCGAATCTATGTGTACAGTAATACAAACCCGAAATGAATTTAAGACCAGGAGTGAAATGAGAAAATGAAGAAAATCACATTTACTGTGTGTGTTTACTGTTTATGTAAGTCAGCGGGTTTGGTTGCCATAACAACGTGACGGTAGTGAACGTGTGTGTGCGTGTGTGCGCGTTTCGTGTAGTTTAGTTTCGTATAATAGTTTCGTATTTTTTTAATTTGTAAATAACAAGTTATTAAAAAATTAAACCCTTCCAAGATGGACAATAAATAAAGCCATAATATTTTATGGTAAAGGTAAGAGCGTAGAAACGATTGTTTTTTAGGAGATGTGATTATTGGATTAACCAATCAGAAATCGTCTGTGGCACACACATCTCTGTTTTTATAGATATAATAGGTCGAGGTAATTAGTTAAAGAGATTTAATATAATGTGCTATATAGATAGATAGATTAAATGTTAAATAGATTTTGTAAATAGTACAGTTGAAATGATTAGAATATTTCCAATATGTAATAAGGTCGAGGTAATTAGTTAAAGAGATTTAATATAATGTGATATGCAAATGAGCATAAGTCATTCGATATGGGGGTGGTGTGTAGAATAGTATATAAAGAAATTAGGCATAGATTCTTATGTCTCCTATAATAGAAACATCCTAAAATGGGTTCTAATGTTTCTCTACCAGGAGAGATCTACCCTCTTACCTCCTTTATATTTCGTTGATGGTGGAGAGCTGTACACACAGACAAAAACACACGAACCCTATTACTTTATAAAAATATAGATAGATATATGTATGTGTATATATATATATATATATATATATATATATATATAAATGATGAAAAGCCTATATTCTAAATGGCAAGTTGTTGACTTCATTACAGTTTATTTCCTTAGGTACATTGACTTGCACAATTCTGTACAGCACCTGTCTCGTAACGCAAAATCATTGATGCAATTATTATGGTAATGCCTGAATTTATTTCGCCCTTAACTTATCCAGTTATCAATTTTACAAGAAAATAAAGGCATATGGACATGATTGTAAAATCGAAAACATTAGGAGGAAAGTAGCAATTATGTGTTGGAGGGAGGAATTCGCAAATGGCGTAACGAAATGGAAATATAATTGCAACTTTTCTATATATCACTTACTTTTTTCACTTTGAAATCACCACTTATCGAGGCCCGAAACCACCTCGAGAATAATAGTTCATTGAATGTAAGGTGGTAGTATAGTAATTGGTATTGGTGTCGATTGTGTAGAATTTTATAATTAAAGAGGGCGGATTCACACTCATAGTGTTTTTTTGTTTGGATGTTTTGTTAGCAGAAAAAATATTGTGTTTTCTTTTTTCATTTTAGATAAAAAGATTTGGTTTTAAATGAAAAGAAAAAAATATAATGTTTTGTGAATTTTAGATCCGGTAGCCTTCGATGAATTGCTCTTGTAAAGAATTCACAGAAAGAACTCGCTTTCTCCCAACACTCTAAAAACATTTTATATTTCATCAGTTCATCTGAAATAAGTGAGGTTTTCAATGGACGAGTTTTCGTCCAAGAATTTCTTTTTGGTCAACATATCACGAAACTACTTCTTTTAAGACAACCACGTATAGTCTAAATGCAACATGTAAACAACTGATTGTCAAACCTTGAAATTTCATCCAATGTTTTTAGTTCTCGTATATCGACATCTAACTACGAAGTCTAATTAACTTGTATTTGCTTCTTCCAAGCAAATGCTAAGTAGTATGATCGTTGGCGATTGTAAGTTTTTATTTAGTAAAAACATTTCTATAATAAAAAAATAAATGTTTGCTTAACTGAAAAAGGATATCTAAGTTGGTTGTCTTTTTCGTGGCATCTCAACAATTTTCAGATATATTTTCGGATGTAGTTTGAGATCATATCTAGGACCGAAGGTTATCTAAAACGCGTAACATGCGGCAGCAGCCGAGATTGGATCGATTACACGAGTTTGTAGTGTAATTCAAATCTTGTCCGTAGCTGAATACTTGATGCTTAACTAGTGCTATCGAAGTTATTTTTTATCGTAACGCCATCACAAGACAGGGTGCCTACCACGGCGTAAAAGAGGCCCATCTGCCCTTGGAAGAAGGATAGACCGCGGCAATTTCCCAACCCGATATTTTACCTCGCTGTACATACAGCACCTCCCTCTCCCAAATGTTCACTCACCTTGTATTGGCCAGGCTAGACGTTGTTTTACTTCGCTGAGCTAGCGAGAATCTAAGCGGATTAGGTATTTAGAATAATAAAATATTTATGTTAAATATTTCACAATGAGTTGGAGTTTAAACGGATCAAAATTTCAGCATACTTGTATCAAAACAAAAACTGATATAGGGTGACGTCAGAAAACCAAAGAAGATAAGATTTGGATAGATATACACGTAAATAGTGAAGAGAGAGGAGAGATCAGTTTTGTACCCAGCACGTTAGCGAACGGACAGGGGTTTTGTGCTCACCAGGTTTGAACTTGACGGCCGTGTCAGCAAAATGTTAAATAGTAGTAAACGTACCTACCACATCAGATAAGGATCCGAGAATGGATTTAAAGGACAATATCCATATATCATTCACGTATTGGTGTTTTGCTTTTCAGAGAAAAAGCATAAGGTTACTAAATTATTTATTCATAAGAATACATTTGGAAAAAAAGGTATGTGTCTTTTGTTGGTGTCCCCACCCACAATATTATTCACCACGCTGTGAAGGAACTATCTTATATGTTATTTTCCTGTTAATTATATGGTCATATATAGACATTTATATACACCCACGACAAACTATAGCTTAATGTAACAGGCATCTCTATATGATCAATAATCAAAATAGGCACATAAATACATAAACGTTAAATGACACAAGTAAACGGTAATATATATTTATATATTGATATATTCATATATATATATATATATATATATATATTGATATATTTATATGTATATATATGTATATATATATATATATTGATATATAGACGACTATATAAAATATTTTTATACATATTAGATCTATACAGCCGGCTATACAATGTATCCTCGAGTAACTTTTGGCGTTTGTTTGCTTTGATTCTTTACTTGTTCCAAAACGACGTTTTCAAAGATCTTTTTGTCAGTTTTCGCGTCACTCTTAATTTAAAAAAAATAATTTATATTGATCTGTGAAGCCTTAATTTCAAATAGAACATCGAAACTGCGTTTTTAATGGACGTATATAAATTTAGATGCGTATAATCGTCTCTAAAAATTATATATATATATATATATATATATATATATATATATATATATATATATCAAGATGTAGGTAGGTTGGTTGGTCTGTCATAATCTTCGATGGTTTATATCGATGAGCACACAGTTGAGCTGGATACCTTATATTTTATATACTGTCGGGCACCAGTTCTGTCACACGACACTATGAAGTAACATACTCGCCAGTCCGTCACATTGAACTTTAAAATAGCATTTGCATTTGTCTCTCTGTCACACGTACAATCGAAAAATAATAATTTCTCTTAGTCTACCACTCTGTGATTTTAAATAGTAGCCACGTCTGTCTATTTCACTGAACTTTGAAATAGCAATTCGATTTGTCTGTCAATCTGCAATTTGAAACATGATAAAACCAGTTTCGTCTGTCTGCCTTAACAACACTACTGTAGTCTCTTAGGGTGTTTTGTCAGCCCAATTATTGTTTACGTGCTCATAATTCCTAGTTGATAACATTTATTTTCCTCTTTCCAAGTACTCTCCTGACTCAGTGAGGGTATAGCATACGTTATTTGGCGCAGTTTATAACAGTTATCCTTGGTGGTAGACGTCGCTTTGTCCTTCCGGGATGTCTAATCACCCCAGCTTACTGGCGTAGGTATGAATTTGTAGTTTATATATCGTTGTATTTTTCCAGTGGGAATAAAGATTTGGAGATGTAAGCGCATATCGTGTAGCATTAGGCTACTCTGTAACCTTTAATATAGAATTATTATATTTTGGTATTTTTTATCATGAGTTTTGATGAAATTATTTTATTTACAATTTATTACTCTTTCTGATTAAAGCTATAAGCCTAGCTAATGTAATATTTTAATTTTCTTTAGTTTCATAATTTATTTTTATTGTATTATTTTATAGTAATATCAGCAAGTTACAACTGATTCAAACTGTTCAAAAGGGGCTGTAGATATATCGTGAACCAGCAGGATGACTAATGCTAAAACATTTGTGTATTGGGATGTATAAACACCCCATGGGAGTAACAGTGTTTGTAGAAAACTCACGTAACTAACGCACAGTTAAAATTGCTATAGTATTTTTATCGATTCATTAGGCTTACGAAGTGCCTTCAATAAGTGTCAAAACTCTTTTGTACGGGCACTTTTTTATAGTACGCAGATGGGACTCTAGTCCACATTCGAAGCAATCTACTTCGGCTGCAATGCACTTGTTGTCCGTTCCAACCTATGCCGGAAGGCCCCATGGGTGTCCCCTTGTGTGACCGTCACAGGCCGGTCTATATCCTAAATTGTCTGCTAATGGCATAATGATAGCCTCCAAGTTTTTCCTTGAGATCAAAACTCACAGGCAGCAGTGTCTGGGCTATAGGGTGAGTGAGGAACTGTCTTGATACCCATCTTGGTAGAAATTGTCCGTGACAAGGATAGAGTTGTGGACGACACCCTTGGGACAAAGTTCGCGCAAATCTTCCGCATCTTCAATTCCTAGCGATTAATGGTGTGTGCAGTTTCCTCACTGACATCAAACTGTACAATTATTGTCTTTATAGACACTGGATGGTCCTTATCCATGAAATTCTTTATTTGGTCAATCAATTGGTGTTATGACTTCTTTAGCACTCCCACACATCTTATCATCTCTCATAGACTCTCTGCATTCTTTGAAATTGTGTTATGCCATTTAACAAATGACACTCCATTTTTGCAAGCCAAAACAGTCTGGAGCATTCCATATGTAACATTTTTCCAAGTTTATTGCATTTCCTTATTCGAAATTGTCCTCAAGTCCAGATTGCATTTTCGAAATTCAACAGCTGTGAAATCAGGTTTTGTATGATATATTCCAAATTCTTCTGTTGCTTTTTTTAATTTGAAAGCATAATAATTTGCCAGATATAAAAAAATAACATACTGAATTTGCAAGAGTCTACGACAATGCTTAATTCCTGTACAAACAAAGTTCAGAACAAACACAGAGTATTGAGTCTTCCGTCAACTTTTTTCTTCTTGCAGCATTATATTGTCACGCATTTTTTCTATCTAAAGAATCTAAAGAAAGCATTTCTATTTTTTTTCGAAGAGTATATGCAAAAAAGAAGACGGTATCGATATAATAATAACCGTGTGTTTCTGCATAATGATCTGTAAAAAATGTACCGAAATTATAACATGTCAGAGAACTTTCTTGCATCAAAAGTAAATAGTAAAAAATTGGAATATATCTATACAGAGACGGTTATTTAAGACACCTCGTAATTCAGAATATGTTTTTTTTTCTTAGATTTAGCGGATCTAGCTTTTAAATAGCACTTTCGAAATGAAGATTGCATGACAAAACGCACATATTACACAGATGTAACGTTGCTTTTATTTTTAGTCATATTTCGGTCATTGAACTCATTTTTATAAGTTATTTCAGTTTCATTCAAAATGTTGCCTTCCTTTCTTTTCAATTACAATTATTTCCTGTGTTTACGCCTTTCCCCTCTTACAGTCCCGCCGTTATAAGTACTTTCACATCCACCATTTTATCGATTAGAGTGTATATCTTTGGATATCACTATCTATTCATCCGTATATATATATATATATATATATATATATATATAAATATATATATATATATATATATATATCGATTTATCAATCTATAAATCTATCAATTACTATAGTTTTAGAAATGTATCGATTTACAATAATTGATAACAAAGAATTGATTTACGATAAAAACCTTTTTGCTATGGTTATCTGATATATAAGTTGGAAGATTTTTAAAAGTTTCGCTGTAACTTTTTATCTATATATCTCTCTTCAAATGTCTCTTTTCCAGTCAGGCATAGGCCTATTCTATGATGTTAAATATATGTTTATTGGTTGACTTTATTTCTTTCTTAGCTTTTTGATGTTTCTCACACTATGTCAAATCAAATGAAAGGTGTGGAATTGCACCATTTGTATATGTACTCTAAATTGTTTTTAAAAATCACCTCTGGTATTTTACTGTTTAGTTCTATCTGTTCTTAGTATATTGTTTGATGACTGAACTTGCTGCAATCCTTTTTTTTTCTACATCTAGTGTTGATATGTCTTATCCAAGAACTAGAATACGCCTC